>NC_056739.1:1287977378-1287997378 GCF_019279795.1 Protopterus annectens | reverse complement strand
TATTATTTTTATTTGTTTATACGGACGTCTTGGGGGACTGGAGCCAAAGTCATACCTTTACATTAGGTGCAAGCAAAAGCATCTAGATGGTATAAGTTGGATGACATGCTGTTATTTTTTAAGTTTTAGATTTTGACAGTTAAGCGTCTTAATGGGAAACGTAGGCAATTGCCAAATGTACCACTGTTTCAAAATCAGGGAGGAATTTCACCTTGACCTCACGTAGTCATAGTTGCTCTCCTCCGGCCCTCCCCTGTTCATAATATTGATCACAGATCAGGTTCATTGGAGATTACTAGGTTAACGGCTTATGATCCCTTACAAGACTAATTATTATCTGAATTTTACCCAAGTTTCGACTCCTAAGGGGTAGAGGTTGGCTTAGGTTTGTGCCTATGCCTTTGAGTCTTTTATTTGAGTATGAGGGACATGGGCACGACACCAGTAGTGAATTTATGATTCCGTATCTATGAATCCAAACTGCGCTTGAAGAGGGTCGGGGAAGGGCTGTGATTTACCTGAAAAGGAAGCCTGTTCCAGAGAAGGTGTAATCTCTGATACAAATATCTTTCACTCCAACATGTTTTGCTCATGTCAAAGACCAGGTTTAGATCCGTAGATCGGGTCACCCAAGTGCAGTTTTTCTTATGAACATGTAACAGTTCCATCAGGGCTGGATTTGTGAGTGCCTTGTAGGTTAGGTGTACATTACCTCTTAGTAGTTAGTAGGTGACAAGGTAAAGGGAGAGGGCTTTTAGTCTATCCACATAGGACATGTTGTGTACACCCTGTATTTTTTTTTTTTGTAAGGAACATCTGAGGCCGCTCCAGCTGTTGCAAGTGCCTGGTTAAGTACCTGCCAAAAGGTGCATTGTACTTCATTACTGGTCTGATAAGGGCTGAATACAGTGGGACTATAACTTCCTTAGATCTGGATGCCATGCCTTTACTTATAAGCTGTGCCACATAGAAGGACTTCCTCACCAATGTGGACACGTGGTCAAAGTTCAGGATACTGTCTTATCTGTTTGCCTAGATCTCTCACCTCTGAGACCACTCTTAGGGGTGTGGTATTAATGTTGTTATTTGCAGGAGTAGTTGACTCATAAAAGGTATGATTATGTATTTTTTTGCATTCAGTTTTAGGCCATGGCTCTGGCACCAATCATTTGTCTGAATTAGACCCTTCTGAAGGATATGTGTGTCATTGAGGAATTCAGTGATTGTCCCCAACTTGCAGTTGTCAGCAAACTTAGTCATCCAAAGGTCTTCTACATTAGCGTTGACTTCAGATATGTATATTCTAAACAGGAGAGTTTCCATCACTGTGCTCTGTGGCACACCACTAATAACTGGCCTCTTGCTGGATCTGAATTTACCCACTCTAACAACATGTGTCTTGTCAATGAGCCATTTAGCTATCCATCTGGTGACGTATGGATTTGTTTCCAATTTGGTGAGTTTATCTATAATAGCTGAGGAGGAAATTGTGTCTAAAGCCTTAGCCAGGTCAAGGTGGGTAGTATGCACTGTTTTACCCTCATCCATGGCCCTAGTGACTTTGTCAAAGAAATCCACAAGGCTGAGCAAGCATGGCCTGCCCTTAAGAAAGCCAAACTGGGTTGGGTCCGGTGTTTGAAGATTTTCTATGTCATTATTTTTCAGATTCATGATTATTCTTTCCATGGCCTTGGATATAAGACTAGTCAAACTTATTGGTCTGTAGCATCCCAGATCTCTTGATGGTCCCCCTTTATGCAAAGGGATGACTGTTGTTGTCCTCACCTCCATAGGGACAAAGCCAGTCTAGAGGCTGTGGTTGAATAGAGATCTTAGTGGGCCTGATAGTTCTTGTTTCAAGCTATTTAAGAGGCATCCTGGGATACTGTCAGGACCCATCAAAGCTGTGATTTTAGCTTTAGAGTGCACGGTGGTGACCTTCTCTTTGGTGATAACTTGTAGAGGAATCCATTCACAACCCCTTTTTCCCATTTTTCTGACATGGGATCAGGGTGTCACTTCAACAGTGACAATCATCTAAAGTCAAGGTTTACACCACCAGGTGGCTAGTCCTGCCGCGGTAGTTCTACACCACACACTCGCACACACATGCACATTCACACCTATGGCCAATTTAGAATGTCCAATCCACCTACTGCATGTCTTTGAACACCCTTTCATAAGGGCCTTTGAGTAGCTGATAAATATTAGCTGGGTGGTGGCAGTGATTTCTACAATATAGTCTGGGTAAAGGGGGCACAGCTGGATAACCTGTGCCAGCCTTCCGCAGGAGTGTCTGTGTGGTTGTATATAACTCATCTCAAAGTGTGTGTGTGTCAGCTAATTGGGCAGGGACACAAAACAGTGGTTGAACAGAGAGGTTGCTGGAAGTTTTAGCTTGCCCACTAGGCTGAGATCTGGACTCTATAGCTGTGCCAGTGGGGAGTCTTATTAGGGACCTGGAGATAAAGGGAGAAACCAGCCCCAGACTGACTGTGATCTCTGTTTGCTCTTAAGGGAAATTCTACTTTACTGTGTGTGTATTTATTATCCTTTCCCTATATGGACACCCCTCACTAGTGTTAGTGGTGAGGATTGAGGCTCCTTGATTACTGGGACAGTGCACGAACATCACAGTTATCATTAGCTTGGGAGGCTGTTTGGCCTCAACATTTGCTTTTGAAGACTTGACTAGTCCCCTGATTTGCTTGTTTATATTAATGAGAGAGTTTTTGCTCTGTTGTGCACATTCTTACTTCAAGACAAGATTTTCTTTCTTTTCTTAAAAAGCTGTTTATAACAGAGGTCCACCAGAGTGGCTTGTTTTTGCAGTTTGTCCTAGGCTTATTTTGGTCTGGTACTGACTTTTCTGTACAGTTGTTTATATGGTCATACAGGGCTTTGTGTACATGTCTGCATAGGCTTCTGTGTTTTCTGGGTTTTGGGAGCTTAAAAACTAGCTATGCCATTACTTAATAGGAAGTAGTTTGCCTTAGAAAACTTCTTAAATGTTTTGGTGTTATGTGGGGATTCTAGCTTTATATTTATTTCTAGAGAGACTGATTTGTGAACTGATCTAACCATTAATTAAGGACGTCACACTTGGGGGGGGGGCTCAGGGGGTGTAACACTCTCCCATATTTTTTAAGTACCAGGTCTAGGATATTTGTAGCCCTAATGGGAGTGCAGACAAGCTGTCCTAGGGCATTTGCATTGACAAAGTCTAGAAATATTTTTTTTGCCTGCATGTTAGTAGTCATGTATGCTTCCCAGTTAATGGAGGGATAGTTGAAATCACTCATGAGTATGGTATTGGGCTGAATGGTAAATATTCTAGTAAATTCAGGTATGAGGTATGGGTTTCCTGGTTCATAGTGGGGGACCTTTAGCTAGCAAGGATATGGTCATGTATTTTTTCTATAGTTAGTTGGACATGGAGTAGGTCAAGCATGTCACATTGTTTGACCAGTCTTGAAGTGTGCTTATCCTTTATGTAGATGGATACACCTCCACCTCTTGCCCTTTTATGTGCAGTGGGTGATCAGAACATGTGAAAGGCATTATAGCAGTGCAGTGCGGGGTGCTTTCCTTGGCTTTCACCATTTTTCAGTAACTGCATAGGTGTCAGCATTTTCCAGGTTGAGGAGTGCTTCCAGGGACTGTAGTTTCCTGTTGAGACTCCTAGCATTAAGCAGTAATAAATTTAGCTTATCCTGAGTATATTTTGATATGTTGGATGATTTGTCTGCTTGAAAATGCCTAAAAAAGGCACTATAGGGGTGGATAATGTTTTGGCCAATATATGAAAGTCTAGTGGTGACAGATGAAGACCATCCCTGGCAAAACAGAGTGACCTATCAATCATGTTCTCCCAGGTTGACAAATATTGAACCCATTCGGAATGACATCAGTAGATAAGCCAGTTATTAAAGTCAATCATTTTCTGTTGGTATTGAGGCATCATCCTTGGAGATGGTAGAAATCAGCTCAGTGCTAGGCTCATACCTGCCTGTGACACACATTCTGAGAGCTCAATCAAGTCTCTTTTCATATAGTCCAGGGAGGTACATATCAGGACATTTACACCCACATGGGCTATCACTGAGTCATACTGGTATTTAGGGTTTAGTGACTGAGTGCTTGTGTGATCTGGTGAATCCTGGCCCCTGACAGGTAAACTTCTTCTTATCCAGCCTGGTGAGAGGGACATCAGTGTGTCTCACAATGGAGTCTTCTATGACCAAAATATTAGGTTGTGTGGTGTTATGCCTTATGGGCTTGGTAGCTGAGACACAATGAGATGTGGTTTTATGTGTTGTGGTGGGAGTTGTCTTGTTTATATGCATGCACAGTTTCTGAGAACTGTGTCTGAAAGGCCTTTGAAGTTTGGGTAAATTACATGTAAACACCTCCGCATATGTTGCTCTATGTATCTGGTCCTTTGTGAGTGCAGCGAGTGTTGTATGTATGTGTCAATAGCAACCTGTTTGGTGTTTTTTGTGACTGTATGTGAGAGTCTTGCCTCCAGTGACATTGTGTAACTGCGTCTTTCATATGCTGTGTTTGTCTGTTACAAAATTAAGTGGTTGTCAGTGTACATAAGGCCACTGCTACACTGCCTCAGGATGCCCATGTCCACCACACTAGATTCAGAGATAGCAGGAAACTGCCTATCCATGGTTGCAGGTCCTTAATAAGTGCTTTACAGGGGAAATGAATGGGGGTGTTTGCAACTGGACAAAGGATGGGTGCTTACTTATTGTAATGTACAGATAACCTATCCAGTGATGCTTCCCAGTGAGCAAACTAGTTAATCTTTGAGCAACAATAGTTTTGAGTGTTGTAACAATATAATCTAGAGCTAACTAAATGTGCCAGTGCTGGTCAAGTGCTGAGTAGCAGAGGACTGTGGAAAATTCGAGAGGTAGTTTTTATAAGGAAAGTACAACTTCTAGTGATTGCGAGTATACAGGCCACCACAAACCTCCACTGCATGAAGCAAACACAAGGCTTACACAGAGGCAGAAAAAAACAAGTTTTGAACTATGTATGCCCACAGGCTAATCAGGTAAGCACACAATAAGCTTTCTACCTCCAATTCCAAGCTCAGATAGGTGAAATCAGCCCCCTCCTGCCACAAGAATGCAGACTTTAACCTTCTTAATGTAAAATGACTTGTTTGGAGCCCAAGAGTTAGTGAACCACAAAAATAGATACTTAAAAGAACTGAAAAGAGCATCTACAATGTATTTAGAGTACTACAGTTGCAGAACAGCAGCCTTTAAAGCAGTGGAAATTTGCAACTTAAAACTGTAAGCAAGTGCAGGAAAAAGAATAAAATAGCACACAACTATTTAAGAATGCAATGAGAACAAGCAATACAAGTGCAAAGTGATATTTAATTTTGTTTTTCTTGCCAAGGATGGCTTCAGATGTGAGCAAAATCTCTCAAACTTTCTGGTGTCTGCTAAAAGATAAGCAGCTAAGGGTAACTGATTCAAGACTCACTCAAACACAAGGCTTATATACAAGCAGAAAAAAAGTAAGTTCTAAACTAGGTATGCCCATAGACTAGTCAGGTAAGCACAGAATAATAAAGGCAACATTGGAAATCTTTCAGAAACTTTAGTGTAATGTGTTAATGGGAGATAGGTCAGACACAGAAAGCAACTTTAAGCAGGTAAAAGAAGCAGAACATAAAAGCACTGAAGCACAAACTGGACCAGAGATAATTCTCTCACTATTGACCTTCTACTACGTTTTAAGGCACCAGAATATCCAGAAATTTACCAGTAACACTGTTTATGGAAAAATGCAACAATAAATGACTAAGGCTCAAAACCTAGCAAGAGTACATAGTTCTGCCACAACTGCAAATTAAACTACAAGACTATGGGCCAGCAGGTTTTAAAGTGCAAACTGACAGCTTGGTGGACGTGGGCATCCTTTAATAACCCTTAGATTTTTTTTCCAGTCCTACCACTATCCCCCAGACTTCCCTTGTACCTCCTAACTTTCTCCTTTCAACTTTCTCTACTGCACTCTCTCACACTTCCTCTCTAAGAACTGTGTCCAAGTGACAACCTCTTTTTTCCAATTCTCTTTTTCTTCATTTGTAGATATTAGCATTTATCTAGGGACAGACAACTAACACCACTTCTGACAACTCATATTGTAAATATGTATATTAGAGGACTACCATACTAGTAATGCACTGAATGTTCAACTAATATTATACTCACTTGCAACCCTATTCAGTGTACTATTTACTTTAATATCTTTACGTTTGCCTTGTATTGAATACTATATATCAATGTTTATATATACTTGTATGTCACTGCATCTTAGAGTATAGCTTTCTTTGTAAATATGTAAATGTGGAGCTTTTCTTCCCGGGCCTCCATTGTGAAAGGACTTCTGTCTAGTTGGACTTTCCCAGTAAACATATGTAATGTAAAATAAAATAAATAAATAAATAGTTTTCACAAGTAATTGAACTTGTGAAAAATAGAAGTACAGAATAATACAGAAACACAATCTTCCCACAACTACTAACACAAGACTAAGGTTCCAAAACAAACTTATAAATGCAAACAAATGGAACAGAACAGAGAAGAAAAGTACAAAGTATTATAATTACCACACAGGTTTCTAAGTGCATCTCAGATATTTAAGCATATTTGAAATAATTAAAACAATTTCACTATATTTCTTTCTTTTTTTTTTTTTTCGAAAAATTAGTTACTCATAGTTCCACACCTCTCCAAGTATTGGATAAAAGACACTGGGTAGGGATAGCTCTGTGCTAGAAATAAGAGGCTAGCTAGAGAGCAATCCAATCATATAATGACTGATGAAGTATCTTTAGCTATATGGGTTATATCCTGTCAAGGATATAACAGCAGGACAGCTTCCAAGACTTCAGAGCACCATACATTTTCCAAAATTTTAAGGCAGCTTGAGCTTAGCCAACTACAAGACAAGTTTGGGCTTGAAGCCCTTCCGAGCTTTACTGCTTCTGAAGGGTATGCTGCACTGACACTTTCAAGGATCAAGTCATCTTGTGCTTTCCTTTGCTGGACATATAAGTTCCTTTGGGGGAAAAACTTTGATTTTTCTTAATTTTGTTTACGTTTTATTACTTTCCTCTTCAGGAAAGTTATTTTAAAGCTAGGAGTGCTGTGTTTTAATGGACTGTCTCTAGACTGTAATGTACATTTTTTTCTGTCAGTTTAAGAGTGGCATAAAGTAACTGAAAACATTCTTTTCTGAAGATAAATGTTTATTTTACTTTCGTGGTGCTGGCATAGTGTTTTAAAGTGATTTTTACTGTGTGTTTCTGTCAAAAAAGTAACTTTTGTGGACTGGTAGTGTTTACTGACAATTGCTGTTTGTCTTCCCCAGGAAAGAGGCACCATTTTCAGTTATTTTTCCAGCCACAAAAAAAAATAAAAAACATTAAGCAAACAGTGTTTGCCACAACAGCAAGCTAGCAATTTTCCACAGGTGGATAACACTGCTGTGGCTATTAGTTGTACCTCAGACCACTCATCTTTTACCCTGGATCCCTCAGATGTAGCACCTACAGCCACTATGGACCTGGGGTTAGTTACATCCTCTGTGGCTGTTGGGTCCCCTTAGTTGGCAAGAGAGAGACAGACACTCTTGCTGGTTCTGGAATTGGGAACAGGGAAGGTTTCCCTGGTGTGTCAGAATGATGTGTCCATCCGAGGAAACTGTTGCTGCTGCCATTAGTAACACTGTTGGTCCCATTTTGCCATTCAAAAAGAAACAGAAAACCAAGCATGTATTTACTCCTCCAACATTTTTTTGGATAGTAGTAGTTTACTGGGTGTGGTTCAGGGTTTAATTTGGGCTTTTGATCGTTCTTGCAAACTAGTCTCTAGTAGCAAAAGGATTCCTCTTTTTATAAAGAAATTCAAGTTTCTAAGATTCTGAATCTGTATAGGAAAATGCATTTTTTCCCTCAGATTTCTGATTCAGATTCAGAGGAGAACTCAGTTTCGGATTTTCTAGGTGGGTAGTTCTTTTTCTCTGAGACTATTGCTAGAATATGCCAGTATTTTCAGTGGGAGAGACCTGAGGTTTTTCAGTGCCACAGAAAATAAGAGTTGTTATAGAATGATTTTCCAGAACCTACACCCATTCCTCTTGTTCTGTCAGCTGTGTTACTGCCTGCAATCTTCCTGACAGTCAGCAAGTTACCCCCAAACAGGCAGATAGAATGTATAAAGTTCACTATTCCCAAACCAGACCCATTAGCAACAACTGTAGTTATCACTGCTGCTAAGCACTTTTTGTATTCCAATCCTACTCTTTCTGATAAGGATGGGAAAATTATTGATAGATATGGAAAATAGTCTACACTTCTGCAACTTTGATTTTCAGAATATTGAATTATCAGAGTCATATGTTAAGGTTTGTTCTGACAAATTGGGAAAGTATGAGGAATGTTATATCTGCGGTTTCTTCTTGTGAGGAAAAATCTGCTTTGAATAAGTTTGTTTCCTGTATTGCAAAGGTCACTACACATTGTTTACAATGTGTGTGTGACTTGATACTTCTTGCTGGGATATGGCCTCTGGTACTCTTTTGGGACGTTTGCATGGCTGCATTCTCATAACTTGGCAACATTAGACTTAATAGATCCTTATCATCATGTCCTTATTCATCCAGACTTTAGATGTTTCTTAAGGTTTTGTGAGTCTGGATCACATTGTCAGTTGTCTGCCTTACCCTTTGCACTATCCACTGCACCAAGTGTTCACAAAGTTTCTAGCTCTAATTATAGCTCATTGCAGGCTACAGAGTATACACGTGTTTCCATATTTAGATGACTTGCTTATTTTTGTAAATTTTTAAAAAAAAATTGTCCGGAATAATCTCTGCTGGGTGAAAGATCCCTTGCAAAAGCTGGCATTTCAAGGATACCTCAGTTCAAAGAGTTTTTCTTTGAAAGGAAACAATAGATCTTTATGTAGAGTTTTCCATTCAGACTTCAGTCACTGCATGAGAATACCTCAGGATTTTGAGTCTTATGGCATCTATGATTTTTATGATACCGCTGGCAAGACTCCACACGAGAGATACAGTGGTATCTGAAATTCCTTTTATTCCAGTATCAACACCCCTTATCTTTCCAATTCCCAGTGCTGAAGTTTGTCAGTAGAGAAATCTTTTGGAGAAGAGATATACTTAAATCCAGGTCTCCCCTTCTTCCTCCCTGCTCCAAAGCAGTCACCACAGATGGATAGGACTCTGCTTGAGGAACAGTTACAGAGGAGATAAAAGTGTATGGAGTGTGGAACACCAAGGACAAATCCAAATACATAAATATTTAGGAAATGCTTGCCCTGATCAAGACACACAGCTCTCTGAAACACCTTTGATCCCTGAGACCTTTTCAAGTAGTTACAGACAATACCACAATCATTGTGGTACATCAACAAGCAAGGATAAACTAAGTTGTACCCCATTTACAGACTAGCCATGTTAACTTGGGATATAGGTTTGCAGCATAATCTCACTATACAGGCATCCTATATTCCATCAGAACAAAACTCTGCAGCAGACAAGCCAAGAAGATCCAAGGCAGCCTCTCACAAATATAAATCTGATCAGGGATCTTCCAAGATTTTATCTATCTGAGTTCTTTAAGTAGACCCCTTTGCCTCCTTTCTGAACAATCAGCTGGCATGATTCTGTTCCAGGGCTCCATGCAAAAAGGCCTGTAAGACAGATGCATTTTCTTTTCCTTGGACAGGCATGTACCTGTATGTTTTTCCATCCTTTCTACTAATACAAAGGGTACTTATGAAGATTCAGAAGGAATTCTCCAAGATCATTGTGGTGACTCCCTTCTGGCTCAGGCAATCATGGTTCTCCCTTCTTTTGGAAATGACCAGGAGCAATTACCATAAGCTTCCTGATATACAGGATCTTCTCATACAAGAAAAAGGGTGTTTGATACACCCTGACATCAGTCAACTTCAGTTGCCTGCTTGGATGATAGGATCTTAATTTCGTTTAGGCACCTGTTTACTGAGGATATGCAGCAGCTACTAATGGAGGCAAAAAAGCCTGCTATGGAGAAAATCATACATTAGCAAATGGAAAAGGTTTTCTAGTCGGTGCCAAAAACATAACCATTACCTATTCAGGGCTAGTTGTTTTCAGGTTTTACAATATTTGTGTGAGTTACTATCTTATGGCCTTTCTTATTCCTCTATCATGGTTCATTTATTGGCCATTTCATCATGTCTGAGCATGGATCCTCCTCATTTAATGCAGTCTTATGTCAAAATGTTCTTCAAGGGGGTTTTGCATAAGAGGCCTCCAAGAAAATTGTGGCCCCTCCTTGGATTCTTAATTTTGTGTAAGAGAATCTAACACTTGCTCCATTTGAACTAGCTAAACTGGCTGCCTTGAGGTTCTTAGTATGGAAACAATTTTACTGATTTCTCTGACCTCTGCAAGAAGGATAGCTGAGTTCCAAGCTCTTATAGTGAGTCAATCCTATTTCATTTTCCATAGGTATAGGGTTTCTTTGAGAACTAATTCTTCTTTTATGCCTACAGTGGTATCTGAGTTTACTTTAAACCAAACTATCCATCTCCACATTTCTTTCCTGAACCTAAAAATGAGAGAGAAACAATACTCCATACCTTAGATGTCCACAGACAGCTTGGGTAGTATCTTAACAGAAGTAAATCTTTCAGATCTTCATATCAGTTCTTCATTTCTTGTGAAGGTAAGAAGAAGGGACAACCTGTGCCAAAGCAGACTGTTTCCATATGGCTGTCTAAGGTTGATAGCTTTTGTTACACTCACCATAACAAAACTATTCCAGCCAGGGTCAAGGCCCACTCTACCAGGGACTTGAATTCATCTATGGCTTTTTGGAAAGGGCCAGATTCCAGAAGCTGCTACTTGCTCTTCTTTACATACTTTTACAATGCACTATAAGCCTAATTCCTCCTCTAGGTCCAGATCAAGCTTTGCTAGCACTATTCTCCAGGAGCTCCTACACTCTTTTCCTTCCATCTCCCAAAGGTAGTTGGCTAAGGTAATTTACTCATATAGCTAAGGTTACTGCAGAAGTGATCAATATGATGAACATAGTACAGTTGTACAAGTTAAACTTACCATAACAGTAGATGTTTGAAAAATCAGTTCTGAATTAGCCTTTCCCTCCATCCTCCTCATTTGTTTGGTGTGTTTTTATATCAGGGAGTGGGTACTTATTTTTTATTCCTAGCATTGTCCTTTCAGGACCCAGGCTCCCTCCTTCTGCTAACAGGAAAGCTCTGAAGGACTTTGCTCTCAAGCATGTCTTATAATCAGCTCAGCTGCCTGACAGTTTGGGCATGTGGAAAGTGCCATGAAGCTTTGAAAGCTAGCTAGCTGTTATATCCTTGGCAGGTTATAAACCATATAGCTGAGGCTACTGCAACAGTGGTCATTCCAACATCTACTGTTATGGTAAGCTTAACTTACATAACTGTACTTTTGCCCCTCCCCAAGTTGAGGATAAAGAAAAGGCTTTATACAAAGCAGATTAACACATGGCTATTAAGTATTGTTTGATTTGCTGAAAAAGTTATCAATAACAGCTCCTTGCTAGTTCACTGTAATTTATGCTTAAAATCCAAAAGGTCGTGACTTACAGTATGGCTGCACACTGAGTAACAGCTTAATTTTAGCCCTGCCAGTAAATTTGTTTTTTGGGTATATTTCAGTTACTGGCTAATAAGTGCACTGCCTGGATGCCAGCAAAGAAAAAAATAGAGAACCTGGAAGAAAATCAACTACAAAAGGTGAGGAGAAAAGACTAGCTGAAAAGAATCCTGCAGCTATTCAGCAAAGACAGGGCTTCCAGTAATCCAGAGGAAAAAACTAAGTCAAATGTGCTCAGACCTTATTAAAATAAACAAAACACTAAGATATTATATCAACCCAAATAACAAAATGTTGGAAAAAATGGAAGAAGCTTTAAGCAGATATTCAGATTGGCTAATAAAATTGTAAAAACCAGGGGTCTAAATGAAGAAAAGGCTGGTTGACTATGAGACTGCTCAAGAAGAGCTGTTTCAAAAAATGGTAGAAAGGACAAAGCAAGTAGGAAAAACCTAAAATTTTCTGCTGTATTGGGAGAAACTGGAAGGAACAGACTGCATTCATTTTATTTGGGCACAAATAAGCAAATGAACTGATATTCCACACTAGGAGTTGTTAATTCAAAGGGCATGTATACTCCAGACCTGGCCATGAGAAAGCAGCCATGACTTCTAATACTAAATATGCAATCCTACCAGCAAAAAGCGTCGATTCTGACAGAACTGTGGCTGAAGGACAAAATGCTAAAAATTGGATACAGTGGAAAATGATTATTCACGGTACACCAGGCAGAAGAGGAGCAAATTTATTCCAGAAATCAAGGAATGTTAAGAAGCAGGCATAAGAATCAAGCTGCTATATCCAGCTATCTTCAGAATATTTTTTCCTGGAGGGTCAAAGTCATTTTTTCATGCAGAACATGCTAAAGAGGAAATACAAAAGTTTGTCCAGCAAAAATTGAGCCATCAAACAGAAGAAGATTCTGCTTCTTATTCTTCTAGCAATAAAGCCCACAGAGAGATTATGCCAGTGAAACATTTTCCAATGTTCCAAAGGAAAATGCTTGCGAGACAGAAAGAAGCACAGGAGTTGACTAGAAGAACCAGGAGTACAGTAGAAATGAACCAGAGACTAGACTTGGGAGATGGACATCAGCCAGAAGAAATCCAGTAACTCAGAAATTAATGAATAAATGTGAGATTACAAAGCATCAATCACATTTATGAAATATGGAGGAAGAAGAAAATCTGAAAATATTGAACATATTTGACTTTGTTAAACTTGTAGGGGACTTCAAAGCATATGATCTACTTCATGTCATTAATGTTTGGAAGAACATTAAGGAAAGGGGTAGAGGAAAGAAAGAGGTAACTATAAGTAAAACATTTTTTCCTCTTAGCATTATTTTTATAAAACATGACATATACAGAATGTTATACAGTAAAGCTTTTCAGTTATTTTTTGTGTGTAAAGAGAAACTAAAGTAAACAGGGGCCTTTTCCCTTCTTTCTTTCTTTCTTTTCAGTTTTAAGAAGTGTAGGCACTTCAGTGTAAAAAGAGAAGAAATCCTGATCAAAACAGCATAGTACAAGTAAAATCGATTTGCTTTTTCTTACTTTTGCATAGGGAAATGACTGGATTAAGTGCCTTGGCTTGATATAACAACAAGTTTTAAGTGGAAGCAAGAAAATAAAAGAACATTGAATGCAATGAAAAGTTTTCCTTTAGCAAATAAATGCTCATAGTGCAACATGAGATGCTTGTAACTAAAGGCAACTATGTGTTTGGTACTCATGTTTCTATGTAGGCAAGCTGATAAGGGCAATAAAAACAGAATACTTTCTTCTTTCAGTGGCTAAAAGATAATATTTTCTGAAAGCATTCAAGTTGTTTTCTACATCTTAGAGAGGAATAAATATAAGCAAAAACAGTAAGTAGAAGCATGGTCTGTACCATGTGGCTTAGCATGGATAACTTTCATTATAGGTTAATTAAAATCTGTAAGTGTAGCTGTCAGTCTGGGACAATTGTTCATGTTAGGAGGGTTCAACTTCATTATTTGAAGATGCACATAGTTTTGTGTGTTTGTATAAAGTTAATATGTTATGGGGGTGTTCTGGTGTGTATGTGTGTGTGTTTTGAAGGTTTTCATTAAAACAAAAAGTCTTATAAGATATAACATAGTTATAAAAAAGACTAGCACCAACCTTTCCCAGATACTGAGTCCATAAAATAGTAATAGGCAAACAGTCTCTACAAAACAGTAGGACCCAGATACAGCCAAATAATCCAGAATTTGATAGTCATACATTTATTAAAAATATATGAGCCCTATTAAATACTCTAACATTTCAAAAACTAATTGATCATGTGATCAATTAAAAACTTTACTTAAACATACAGGCATACATTTTATATATATATATATATATATATATATATATATATATATATATATATAGGTGTACTTTGAAACATCTAAAACTCATAACATCTAATTTTATAACAGTGAGACCAAAACATCTAAAACCCATAACATCAAATTTCATAACATCTAACACTACAAATCACAAGAAAATAATATCCCCATCCACATATAACGACACCAAACAAACACACTTATTACTAAATTACTTTAGGGGGCAAGCCCCCCTGCACCCCCCCCCCCGTAAATTAAATGTACCAACTCCAAGATCGCACTACAGTGGGAAAAAGTTAATTTCCTAACCCCACTGTATCAAGCCCCCCCTGCAGAAATGTAAAAAGTGTGTTTGGTAGTTTGGTGTCATTATATGTCGTTATAAGTGGAGTGTATGTTATTTTCATGTGATTTGTACTGTTGGATGTTATGAAATTCAGTGTTATGGGTTTTAGATGTTCTGGTCTCAATGTTATGAAATTAGATGTTATGGTTTTTAGATGTTTTGAAGGGGACCTATACATATATATAGATATAGATATATAGATATATACAAACATTTATACATAAAACAAAATAATAGTAAAAACAATACATCTAAAATAAATGTATATGAAAAATAAACTTAAGCACAGCTACCTCAAAATAAACATTATACATTCTTCATCTGGCAAGTGGTCTGGATTTAAGATATGGATTTATAGGTACATTATCATTAAGCCCGTGCCCATAATTACCCCTTAATCTGGTAATCCATTTGGCCTATAATTGCTCTGTTATGTTTCTAACATCACCTCCTCGAATGGTTTTTACACTCTACCAATGGCCATAAACTTGAAGCTATGCTTATTATTTTTAATGATAGAGTAGCCCTTGTGTTATAATTTCTGATTCTTTCCTTGAAGACAAACACATTATTCTCTAACACACACCCTAGAAGGATGCATAATAATTCAGTTCTATCATCTGTAAAATCAGCATAAAATCTCAGAAATTGTTCAAAGCTGGCAATACCAACATTAATAGGTATTACCATAAATAAAGACATAACATCTAGAGTTACTAGAAACATGTTTTCATCAATACAGTGATCCTTTGTGAACAAGAACAGATCATTCAAAAATGCTGCAGTGGAATTGAGGTAACCTTTTATTGGAAGAGGAATGGTGTAGCTACGGACACTTCATGTGCCAATAGCTACGCCAATGCTTTTATGGCCATGTGGGTGCAACGGTATGTTTTAAAAGTTCTGTATTGTGAACATGTATTATTTTATTGGAGGTTTGTGGATGATGTATTCCTGTTATGGAATGGGTCCCTTGCACAGTCTCATCTGTTTGAGGAATACATCACCACGACTACCTCATTTCTACATTTTAACTACAGTTTCACGGGAGAGTATAAATTTCTTAGATGTTAGAGTTATTGTTGAAGCTGCAGGAATGATTTCCACTAAACTATATAGGAAGTCTTGTCATTGCCATCATTTATTATTTAGAGACAGTATGCATCCTCCGTATATATTTAAAAATGTAGTTAAAAGTCAGGCTTCTAGGGTGTCCAGGCTTAATGTCTATGACCAAGACTTTTTTGATCAGGCTGATTATTTAGAGAATGCTTTCTCTGACAGAGGATATGGAAAGATGGAAGTAAATAAAGCTATTGGAGAAGTTAAGCATCTCAGAACAAGCAAAGCTAGGCCGTATTTTTCAGAAGGTATTAGTCGCAATGCTCAGGATAATATGGTGGTACAAGCAAGGAGATTGAAAGTTCCTTTATTTTATTCTACTAATGTTAACTTTTTTATGCAAATAATTAGAATACACTGGAATATTTTAACTACATTTGAAGAAATTAAAAAAATTGCAAACTCCCAACCTAGATTTCTTTTTAAAAATATGAAATCTTTAAAGAGGCAACTCTGTTACCTGAAAAATAGAATCAGAAATTATAACACAAGGGCTACTTTACCATGTGGCAGATGTTCAGCATGTAAGTTTATAGATAGTATGGGAAGTTTTACACATCCCGATCAAAATAAAATTTATAGATTTAACATATATGCTACTTGAAATTCTGAACATATTGTGTATTTAGCCTATTGCACTTCATGTTCCAAATTTTACATAAGAAAAACTGATAGAACTTTTAAAGAAGGAATAAAAGAACATGTTTATTATATTAGTAAATAAAGTAGCATTAGTGCTTTGGGTAAACATGTACAAGTAACAAATAGTAAGCATAGTTTCAAGTTTATGGCCATTGGTAGAGTGTATGAAACCATTCGAGGAGGTGATGTTAGAAACATTACAGAGCAATTAGAGGCCAAATGGATTATCAGATTAACGAGTAATTATGGGCACGGGCTTAATGATAATGTACCTATAAAGCCAAAACTTAAATCAAGACCACTTACCAGATGAAGTATGTATAATATTTATTTTGATGTAGTTGTGCTTAGGTTCATAGGTTCATAGGTTCATACTAGGCTATCTGCCCTAGGGCATTTATAAGCCTAGCCAGAATGTGTTTGGCTTTCGCCACCCATTTTAAATTTATTTTGCTATGCCCTTTTTCGAGGTTAGTATACTGTGCCTCTGTCTAACAGTGACACAGAAGTGATACCCGGGGTAAACCTACGATCTCCCATCCACTCATCAAGATTCCTCTTGAAGAGAGTCAATGAGGGACTCTGCCTAACCTGGACTGGGATTTTATTCCAGAGTGAAGGGAGCCTCTGGGTTATGAATCTGTCCCTCCAGCATGTCCTATTTATTTCAGTGCTGAGGTTCAAGTCTCTCGAGCGTGGCTCGATGGGATTTGGATTTTCTGAGGTGCAGCATGTCCATTAATTCCAGGTTGGACATGGCTTTATCGTCAGGCATAGATCGCCTCTGAACAGGCGGTATACCACTGAGTAGAGCTGGAGTTTCTTTAACCGGGCAGCATATGGCATCTGTTTGAGCCCTTTGATCCTCTTGGTGAGGTACTTTTGGGGTCTTTCCAGTTGCTGCAGGTGTCTGGTAAGGTACATCCCAAAAGGGGCATTGTACTCAATTATGGGCCTGATGAGGGATGAGTAAAGAGGCACGATGACCTCCCCTGATCTAGATGTGAATTCCTTCATGATTAGGTGGGCTATATAAAATGTTTTTCTAACCACTTTGGCCACGTGGTTGTCAAATGAGAGATTGCTATCAACTTGGGTCCCCAGGTCCCTAATTACTTCTTTCATACTTAATGGATTACCACCTATGTGGTAATTTGTGGGCACTTTGTTTTTGCCAAAGGGGATGACTATACACTTTTTGGCATTTAGCTTGAGGCCATGGCTCTGGCACCAGTTGTCTGTTTCTATGAGGCCCTTTTGGAGGATGCTTGTGTCGGCTGGAGAGTCGATTATGGTGCCCAGTTTGCAGTCATCTGCGAACTTGGTCAGCCACAGTCCTTCCGTGTTGGCCTGTCCCTCTTAGAAATATATACCGAACAAGAGAGGTCCCAGGACTGAGCCTTGTGGGACACCACTTGTAACTGGTTTGGAGTCTGACATGGCTCCAGCAATTCTAACCATGTGGGTTCTGTCCTTGAGCCAGTTTGCAATCCATCTAGTGACATAGGGGTTTATATTTAAGCTGGTGAGCTTATCTATAATGCCCGAGTGGGGTATTGTATTGAAGGCTTTTGCGAGATCCAGGTAGGCCGTGTGGACCACCTTCCCCTCGTCAATGGCCTTGGTGACTGTTTCAAAGAAATCAAACAGGTTTAAGAGGCAGGATCTGCCCTTAACAAAGCCGAACTGGGTAGGATTCAGTGTCTGTAGGTCCCCAATATCTTTATTTATGAGGTCCATGATGATCCTTTCCATAGCTTTGCAGACCAAGCTAGTCAGGCTTATGGGGCGATAGTTTCCAGGATCCGTTGAGGCACCACCTTTATGGAGAGGGACCACTGTTGCTGTACGCCACTCTTTGGGCACATATCCTGTAGTAAGGCTGAGATTGAACAGTAGTTTTATGTTTGGGTTTAGCTCTTCTTGGAGTTCATGTAGGGCAGCCGGGACACCATCTGGTCCCATTGATGCTGTGTTTTTGCTTTGGAGAGGCGGCTCTTACCTGAACATCTGAGATGTCAGGGGGGCAGTACTCTGCTGGGATAGATATTTGCCCTTTTGGTGGGGTGGGAGAAGTTTGCGCTGAACCTGTCAGCTAGGATGTTGGCAATGTCTGTGGGTTCGTGTATTTTTGTCATTTTGGACTAATTCTGAGCATATCTGGGAATTACCACCCATGTTCCTAACATAACTAAAGAAAGCCTTGTGATTATCCTTAGTGTCCTGTGCAATTTTTCTCTCGAAGCTGGCCTTAGACAATTTTATGAGTGCCCGTAGTTTTTTGCTAATACTGATCAGTGATGCCTTCCCTTTTTGGGATTTTGCTCTATCATTTAGTAGCTTCCTCCTTCTATTGTATAGTTTGTTTATGGCTGGCGTCCACCAGACAGGACGTCTGCCTTTGGAGGATTGGGTCTTGGTTTTAATTGGGATCGCATGATCCATGCATTCCTGAAGGTGTTCATAGAATGCATTTATAAAGGATTCTAGGGTTTGGGCCGTATTTTCCACAGGCCCGGGGGCTTTGAAGGATTCCACCTCAGTTTTGAGGAGTGTGAAATTTGCTTTAGAGAAGTATTTCACTGTGGTTTTCTGGGCAGGGGGTGGGGTCGGGATGTGAATATCCAGTGAGATTAGTTTATGGTCTGATCTTACCAGTGAGGGATACACTTCTGGTCTGGAGCATAGTCTCCATGTTGGTGATGATCAGGTCCAGTATGTTTTCCCCTCTTGTGGGAGTGGTAACAAGTTGTTCCATAGCATTTGAGTTTATAAATTCTAGGAACCTTTGGGCTAGGGTGTTGGAGCTAGAGTAATGCTCCCAGTCTATGTTTGGGTAGTTGAAGTCACCCAATATAATGGTGTTTGGAGAGACCTTCATATTTTCCAGTGTTCTCAGGAAGGCCGAGTGGGGTTCCTGGGTTTGGGAGGGTGGTCTGTAGCAGGCTATAAACTGGAAGGCAGTTTTACCCACTGTTAGTTGCACATGGATAGTCTCTGATGCTTCTTGCTTTGCCACCAACCTGGAGGTGTGGGTATCTTTGATGAATATCAATACTCTCCCTCCTTTTGTGGTTCGGTCCAAGTTTTGGGGCCGAAAAGCATGGTATGAGGTATAACCTGGTAGTGCTGAGGTGCTCTCGGGAGCCCTGAACCAGATTTCTGTTACTGCACAGATATCGATGTTCTCCATGCTAAGGAGAGTTTCGAGTGCATGCATCTTGAGGTTTAGACTTCTGGCGTTGAGTAGCATTACTCTTAGTTTCTTATCCCTTGTGATACCTATGGAGGTGGGTTTGTCTTTTGAGCCTTGCCTAAAAAAGGCATTATGGGAGTAGCAAGAGCCTTTGCCAATATCCGAAAGCCCAGGGGTGACAGGTGCAAGCCGTCCCTAGTGAAGCATCATGGCTTGTCGAGCATATCATCCCAAGCTGACAGGCATTGGATCCCCTTTGAATGACACCAGTACTTAATCCAATTGTTGAAATTGATCATCTTGTCTTCATATTGTGGCATCATTCTTGGTGAGGGTAAGATGCTACTCAAGGTCAGGGTCATACCGGCCTGGGCTACATGCTCAGAAAGCTCCTCTATGTCTCTTTTCATGTAGTCCAGGGAGGTACATCTCGGGTCATTCACACCAGCATGGACAATGACTGAGTCATATTTTTACTTGCCTTGGAGTGACCTGAGTGCTTGTGTTATGTGGCGGATCCTAGCGCTCGACAGGCTGCTCACCTTGACCCTCTCCTTGTTCAGCCTGGTGAGCGGGACATCAGTGTGCTTGACGATAGTCACCTATTACAAGTGTATCAGGTGTGTTGTTTAGTCTTA
>NC_056739.1:1287779878-1287972378 GCF_019279795.1 Protopterus annectens | reverse complement strand
TATATAAAACATGAAAAATGTGAACAAAACTCAGTAAGGAATATTTTAGAAGACTAGACATAATACTGAAAACAGCCCTGACATCTAGGAACAAAGTCCAAACTATAAACCAGTTCACTCTTCCTGTCCTAACTTACAGTTTTGGGGTGACTGACTGGGCCCAAAAGATACTGGATCAGATGGAGAGGAAAACAAGAAAAAACGCTTGGCTATCAAATGATGTATAAAAATCAGTGTATAGTAAGACTATATATTTCTCATTTTGAAGAAGGTATGGTCCCCCTCGAAAGTGATTACATGTATAGATCTGCAGTTGTAGGGCAACATACATATCTACAGACCTCATCAGATGCAAGTATAGTGAAAATTTTGAAACACAAAGAGGACACATCTAAGATGACTTCACTGCTTAGTTTAGTAGAAGCATATCAGTGTCAAGCAGGAATGTAAAGCAACCCAGAAGTAGATAAAAATCAGGGAGCAACTGAATGTGCCAAAAAAAAGAAAGACTATAAGGAGAAGGATCAGATGAGAAGGAAAGAAATGGTAAAAAGCATAAATATAGTTGCAAGTAAAAAAAAAATTCCTGGAACAACCTCATGTTGATCAGGATCTGATCTAGAGATGGTTAGCGAAAGGTGAATTTAAACCAAAAGATGAAAGGTTAATATTAGTGGCCCTGCATAGTGGACTATGTAAATGTTGGTTTACAAAGTGCATTGAACATGTGGGAGAAACAGACAAGTGTGGGTTCTGTAAAACAGAGACTGGAAACAGTCACACATCTTGTTCCTGACTGTGATACATTAATAGGGTCATAGGTAGGTACTAGGCTATTGGCACTAGGGCCTATACAATCCTAGCCAAAAAGGTACCCTGGCTTTCGCCACCCAAGAAAATTATTTTCCTGTGCCCCTGTCAAGCAGAACCACAGAAGTGATCCCTGGGGTGAATTTCCTATTACCCATCCAATCATCAAGATTTTTCTTGAAGGGTGTTAATGAGGAGCTCTGTTTGACATAGATAGGTAGTCTGTTCCAGAGTATGGGAAGTCTCTGGGACAGGAATCTATCCCTCCAGCATGTTCTGTTTATTGTGGTGACAAGGTTTAGGTCCCTAGAGCGTGTAGCTTGGGGGGATTGGGATTTCTTTAAGTGGAGCATGTCCAACAGCTCTGGGTTTAACATAGCTTTGTATGTTAGGCAGAGATCGCCTCTGAGTAGGCGATATGCGGCAGAGTAAAGCTGAAATCTTTTGAGACGGCCTACGTAAGGCATCTTGTTGAGGCCAGTAATCCTCTTTGTGAGGTATTTTTGCAGCCTTTCCAGTTGTTGTAGATGTCTTGTGAGGTACATACCAAAAGGGGCATTGTACTCTATAATAGGTCTAATGAGTGATGAGTAGAGGGGAACAATGACCTCTTTTTTTCTGGATGAGAAACCTTTTGTGATGAGGTGTGCCACCTAGAAGGATTTCCTGACCACTGTGGCGATGTGATTATCAAAGGAGAGACAACTGTCCACCTGTGTCCCAAGGTCTGTTATCACACTTTCGGTGTTAAGTAGACTACCGCCTATGTGATAGTTCATGGGTACAGAGTTTTTACCAAAGGGGATGACAATGCACTTTTTGGCATTGAGCTTGAGACCATGGCTTTGACACCAGGCATCTGTCTCAGTGAGGCCCTTTTGTAGGATGTCTACATCATTAGGAGTTTCGATTATGGCTCCTAGTTTGCAGTCATCTGCAAGTTTAGTTAGCCAAAGACCTTCTGTGTTAGCCTGTACTTCAGAGAAGTAGATACCAAACAGGAGAGGACCCAGGACTGAACCCTGTGGTACTCCACTTGTCACTGGTCTGAAGTCTGATTTGGAGTCTGCTACTTTCACAGTGTGGGTTCTGTCAGTAAGACAGTTGGCAACCCATCTTGTGACATAGGGATTTATACCTAGTTTAGTGAGTTTATCTATAATTCCAGAGTGGGGGATGGTGCCAAATGCCTTGGCGAGATCTAGATAGGCTGTGTGAACCACCTTACCCTCATCTATGGCTTTGGTGACTACTTCAAAGAAGTCTATCAGGTTTAGGAGACATGATCTGCCTTTTACAAACCCAAACTGTGTGGGGTCCAGAGTTTAGAGATCTCCAATGTCTTTGTTTCTGAGTTCCATGATGATACGTTCCATGGCCTTGCAGACCAGGCTCGTCAGGCTAATGGGGTGGCAGTTCCCAGGGTCTGTTGCGGCCCCCCCTTTGTGGAGTGGGATAACTGTTGCGGTGCACCATTTAATGGGCATAAAGCCTGAGGTGAGGCTATGATTGAACATGGTACTTAGGTGGGGTGGCAGTTCATTCTGTAGTTCATGTAGAAGGCAGCCTGGGATGTTGTCAGGTCCCATGGATGCTGTGTTCATGGCTTTGGAGAGTGAGGTTTTTACCTGTGCAGCCATGATTACAGGAACTTTGCATTCTTCCGGTATAAAGATGGGCCCTTTAGGGGGTGAGAGGGGGGTAAAGTTAGCACTGAATATCTGCCAGGATGTTGGCAATATCAGTTGGTTCTGTATATTTAGTGCCATTGTGCTGTAACTCAGAGCAGATCTGAGTGTTGCCATTGAGATTCTTGACATAGCTATAGAATGCTTTGTAGTTGTCTTTAGAAACAATGGTGATTTTGTTTTTGTAACTAGCTTTGGAGGATTTTATGAGGGATCTCAGCTTCTTACTGAGGCTGAACAGGGAGTTCCTCCATTCATGGGATTTTACTCTTTTTTGCAACAGTTTCTTTCTTCTGTTGTAGAGTTTGTTTATGGCAGGGGACCACCAGATTGGCTTCCTTTTTTTGGAGGATAGCATCTTGGTTCTGTTAGGGATAGCACGATCCATCTACTCATGTAAGTGTTTATAAAGTGCATTTGTATAGGATTCAGCAGTCGTACCCCTATTGTCCATCTGCATGGGTGTCGTGAAGTTTGCCACTTCTGTCTTAAGAAGCATGAAGTTGGCTTTGGAGACATTCTTTACGGTTGTTTTCCTAATGGGGGGTGGGAGCGGGATGTGAATGTCTAGGGTGATTAGCTTGTGGTCGGATATGACCAATGAGGAGCTGACCTCTGGTGTAGAACACTGGTCACCCATCTTGGTGATGACCAGGTCTAGGATATTGCTGCCCCTGGTGGGGGTGTGGATAAGTTGATCCAAGGCATTGGAATTGATGATTTCCAGAAAACGTTGAGCAAAGGAGTTGGTACATGAGTAGTTTTCCCAGTTAATGGTAGGGTAGTTGAAATCACCCATTATTAGAGTGTTGGGTTGTAACTTAATATTGAGAGGGCATGTATACTGAAAGGCATAATAATATGGCAAGACAGTTGCATTGGGGATTATGCAAACATTACAAATGTTGTAGTAGCTGAGATGCATTGAAAACATAAGCCACAAAGCATTATAGAGAAAGGTGAGGTATAAATCACATGGGATAACCCATTTGCAACAGTTTAAAAAATAGATGCGAGAAAACCAGTTATATAAGTCCATGAGAAGAAGAGAAAAGTGTCATCGATCACTGAAACTGCTATGCACGGTGATTACAATGTCGTAAGTACAGAGAGACACAAAGTCATAAAATAAAAGGATTTGCAGGCAGAAATGAAGGCAATGTGGAAGAAGGAAACCCAGACAGTTCCAATAGTAGTAGGAGCAATTGGTCTCATAGTAAAGAATTTACAGTTTTATTTAGACAGCCTACAGATACATGTAACTCCATATGAATTACAAAAGGAGTCAATTCTGGGCACATTGCGGGTGCTTTGAAAAGCAGCTTTGGTTAACCTCAAAGATCGAAGCAATACTAATTGCATGAACCTTAATCATACTTTGACTTAGGAATGGGAAACATTCCCATCATGGTATTAGAAACCCAAAAGACATGGAGAAATTAAACTGGTATATACTAAAAAGTGCAGTGAACTGTATTAAGATTGTATCTATGAACCTATGAATCTATGAACCTAAGAAATGCAGACTGTAGCTAGCTATGCAACAGGAGACATATTTGGAAAGAAGTGAGCATGTGAATTTGATAAAGAAAGGCTTTCATGATGGGCATTCAGTAGAATATCTGGGACAAAAGAAAAGGGGAGTACTTCTATTAATTGCTAGAGGAGCTCCAATAGTGACTGAAGGGGGAAAAAGATAATCATAGATTTGTAGTAGTAAGGGGTTATTATGCTGGCATATATTTATATTCCACCTAAAACTGCTACAGTTGAGCTTAAGAAAATTCTGGGAGAAATAATCGACTTTCAGCAGGGAATATTATTTATAGGTGGGGACTGGAATTTGATTTGCAACAATATATCTAGGGGGGTCTAGAAGAGAAAATATAACAAAAGAGGGTAGATGTTTGAAGAAATTTATGAGATTATTTGGTATGGAAAATGTGAATTCAGTAATAGGATCTTGGAGAGAATTTACATATTATTCCCAAGGTACAAAAACTAGACTAGGCTAGAAAGAAATTATGTATCACAGGAACATGCGCATTTAATAGAATGTTTTGATATGCATCCAATAGCTGTTTCAGATCATGCAGCAAATAATAACTAAAATAAAAAAGGAAGGATAATGAAATAAAAAATGAGATGCTGGCACCTCCCTGCCTTTCTGTTAAACAAAGAGGAATTTAAAGAATGGGTAGTGGAATTTATTTGGGAGTTATTAGGGAAGATAGAAACGTCTACAGAAAATATTGTTAGGGAGTGGGATAAAATGAAGGTGGAGTTTAAAAATAGAGTATAAATAAAAGAAAAAAAGAGATATGGTTAAGAAGCAACAAGAATTATTTAGAGGGACTGACAAAGATTAAAGTATTGCAGAACAAGGGGAATCTCATGGAACAAGAAGAGGCACAACTGCAAAGGACTAAAGAGAACATTTTTATTTTTTTATTTATTTTATTTTACATTTGTTGACCAGGCTAGTCCAGCTGGATATATGTCCATTTTCAGCAGAGGCCCGGGGAGAAAAGCTCCTCGAAAACACAGTAAAATTTATATAAAAAAACAATATTTCACAGGTACAGGTACAATACAAGATTAAGCTATTTTATACATGATAGATTTTACAGATGTGGGTAGATTAATATATAAGCAAATATGTTCACTTCAAAAACAAGTTTGATTGCAGAATCATATGACTTGTAACATTTGTTAACATTGGTAGGTAGTGTCAATGACATTTTAGGGATATTGATAGAGATTTAATAAAATATAAGGCCTGTTATCTTTATGGTTTTCAATAGGCAAATAGTAAATACAGTTAATAAGACAGGTGTCTTTGTAAAAAATAACATGAGTGGTTAGTCTGGGTTCACACAGGGGCATAACCAATGGGATTTAAGGTAGGTTTTCAGCCTGCTTTTAAACTGTGTTAGTGAAGAAAGGGAGGTCAGGCCACTGGGGAGAGAGTTCCAGGTTTTACCCACGGTATTAGAGAACAAAGAGTCTCCAGCCTTATTGTAAGTTTTGCCTATTTGTACTAATATTTTATTAGATGAGCGTAGGGTCTTAAGGTTGATGTAGGGGGTGATAAGGTTGGTAAGAATTGGAGTGTTAGTAGGCTGATACAGGATTTTGTAGGCAACTATTAATTGTTTAAATAGAAGTAAATTTGGCAACTCTAGCCATCCTAGTTGTTCATAATTAGTACAGTGATGGGTTCTGAATATAGAGCCTGTTGCAAATCTAGCAATATTGTTGTAGGAAACAGCCAGTTTGTTCAAATTGTTTTTTTTTGAGAGGTTAGTAATATATATATATATATATATATATATATATATATATATATATATATATATATATATATATATATATATATCGGGGAGGAGGGTGGAGATTAAGTGGGTCTGGGCAATAGTAGACCTTGCTAGTGGGGTAAGAAAGGATTTGATTCTATAGAGGGAGCCTAGTTTTTTGTTGACTGTTTTTATGGTACTGTTATTGTGAGTATCAAAGTTAAGATTATTGTCAATTAGTACCCCTAGGAGTTTTGTGGTAGAGTCAGGGGATATGATGGTTCCATTGTTTGATGTAACAGTAAAGTATAGTGGTGTGGCCCTATGGGTGGGAGTAAAAAGTAGGAGTTTGTTTTTTTTGGGGTTCAAGATGAGGCAATGGTGTAGTAACCATTCCTCTACTGTGTTAAACACTTTTTGGGTGAGGGACTGAAGGTCTGATGGCGTCAGGGCTGAGCATATTAATGTGGAGTCATCTGCATATTGTATTACGGTAGCTTGAGGAATTACAGAATGTAGGTCATTGATAAAAATAGAAAATAGAAGAGGTCCAAGTATAGAACCTTGGGGGACACCGAGTGCAATGGGGAGATGGGAAGATAAGTTGTTCTCCCACAGAACTGCCTGTTGCCTACTGTTTAAGTAGGATTGAAAAGAAGGGATTACCTTGATAATATGCATGATTTTAGAATGACTGCTGTTAAGCAACTGTTTTTTGATAATAATTCCAGAGCAAAAAAGCTTTTAACAAACACAATAGTGCAGACAACAGAAAGTAGAAAGGTTTGTTACCAAGCTTAAGGAGCCTATAACAAGGACAATAACCAGAGATACTATAGAGGTATTAGAAATCATTTGGAAATTTTATGAAAATCTGTATAAAGAAGAAAAATGTGGAAATCAAGAAAAGGTACAAATGGAAAATGTTTATGGAAGAATTAAATATGCCAAGGTTAGAGGTAGATAAGCCTCAATTATTAACAGTAGGATAGGGCAATTATACAAGTCAGCACTAAAAATTAAAAGCACTACACCGTCACTCCCCATTGGCCCTTGTTTTCAATTATAAAGGAATTCCCCATATTATTCTAGCATGTCCAAAGGTCAGTTGTCAATCTCCTCTCCGGTCCAGCTGGTGAATCTGGGAATCTTGAGGCAATGTTACAACTGCCTCATGTACACAGACAACCCTCTCCTCCTCCCAACAAATTCCAACACATGTGAGAGATGCAACCATATAGCCAAACTGGAGGCTAAGCTCTCTCAACTCAGTACTGGCATAACCAGTCAGGAGGAGAAGGAAACCACACTCACTACAATTCCAGTCTCACATAGACCTACCACGACAGAAAACCAAACACATAATCACACAAAAACATACTCGGAGGCTCTAAATAAAGATCTGCCTAAGCAGCAGAGACCTCCAAAGCAGACACCCAAGCAACCGCTACCCCAAAACAAAACACGTGCAACACATATCTCACAAAGCCAGTGTGCCGAACAGTCACAGCCCTTAAGACTAAACAACACACCTGATACACTTGTAATAGGTGACTCTATCGTCAGGCACACTGACATCCCACTCACCAGGCTGAACAAGGAGAGGGTCACGGTGAGCAGCCTGTCAGGTGCTAGGATCCGCCACATAACACAAGCACTCAGGTCACTCCAAGGCAAGTACAAATATGACTCGGTCATTGTCCATGCTGGTGTGAATGACCTGAGAAGTACCTCCCTGGACTACATGAAAAGAGACATAGAGGAGCTCTCTGAGCATGTAGCCCAGGCCGGTATGACCCTGACCTTGAGTAGCATCTTATCCTCACCAAGAATGATGCCACAATATGAAGACAAGATGATCAATTTCAACAATTGGCTTAAGTACTGGTGTCATTCAAAGGGGATCCAATGCCTGTCAGCTTGGGATGATATGCTCGACAAGCCACGATGCTTCGCTAGGGACGGCTTGCACCTGTCACCCCTGGGCTTTCGGATATTGGCAAAGGCTCTTGCCACACACATAGTGCCTTTTTTAGGCAAGGCTCAAAAGACAAACCCACCTCCATAGGTATCACAAGGGATAAGAAACTAAGAGTAATGCTACTCAATGCCAGAAGTCTAAACCTCAAGATGCATGCACTCGAACCTCTCCTTAGCATGGAGAACATCGATAACTGTGCAGTAACAGAAACCTGGTTCAGGGCTCCCGAGAGCACCCCAGCACTACCAGGTTATACCTCATACCATGCTTTTCGGCCCCAAAACTTGGACCGAACCACAAAAGGAGGGGGAGTATCGATATTCATCAAAGATACCCACACCTCCAGGTTGGTGGCAAAGCACGAAGCATCAGAGACTATCCATGTGCAACTAACAGTGGGTAAAACTGCCTTCCAGTTTATAGCCTGCTACAGACCACCCTCCCAAACCCAGGAACCCCACTCGGCCTTCCTGAGAACACTGGAAAATATGAAGGTCTCTCCAAACACCATTATATTGGGCGACTTCAACTACCCAAACATAGACTGGGAGCATTACTCTAGCTCCAACACCCTAGCCCAAAGGTTCCTAGAATTTATAAACTGAAATGCTATGGAACAACTTTTTACCAGTCCCATAAGAGGGGAAAACATACTGGACCTGATCATCACCAACATGTGGACTCTATGCTCCAGACCAGAAGTGTATCCCTCACTGGTAAGATCAGACCATAAACTAATCTCACTGGATATTCACATCCCGACCCCACCCCCTGCCCAGAAAACCACAGTGAAAAACTTCTCTAAAGCAAATTTCACACTCCTCAAAACCGAGGTGGAATCCTTCAAAACCCCCGGACCTGTGGAAAATACGGCCCAGACTGCAGAATCCTTTATAAACGCATTCTATGAACACCTTCAGGAATGCATGGATCATGTGATCCCAAATAAAACCAAGACCCAATCCTCCAAAGGCAGACGTCCTGTCTGGTGGACCCCAGCCATAAACAAACTATACAATAGAAGGAGGAAGCTACTAAATGATAGAGCAAAATCCCAAAAAGGGAAGGCATCACTGATCAGTATTAGCAAAAAACTACAGGCACTCATAAAATTGTCTAAGGCCAGCTTCAAGAGAAAAAGTGCACAGGACACTAAGGATAATCACAAGGCTTTCTTTAGTTATGTTAGGAACCTGGGTGGTAATTCCCAGATATGCTCAGAATTAGTCCAAAATGACAAAAATACACTGAACCCACAGACATTGCCAACATCCTAGCTGACAGGTTCAGCGCAAACTTCTCCCCCCCCTCCCCACCAAAAGGGCAAATATCTATCCCAGCAGAGTGCTGCCCCTGACATCTCAGATGCTCAGGTAAGAGCCGCCTCTCCAAAGCAAAAACACAGCATCAATGGGACCAGACGGTGTCCCGGGCTGTCCTACATGAACTCCAAGAAGAGCTAAACCCAAACATAAAACTACTGTTCAATCTCAGCCTTACTACAGGATATGTGTCCAAAGAGTGGTGTACAGCAACAGTGGTCCCTCTCCATAAAGGTGGTGCCTCAATGGATCCTGGAAACTATCGCCCCATAAGCCTGACTAGCTTGGTCTGCAAAGCTATGGAAAGGATCATCATGGACCTCATAAATAAAGATATTGGGGACCTACAGACACTGGATCCTACCCAGTTCAGCTTTGTTAAGGGCAGATCCTGCCTCTTAAACCTGGTTGATTTCTTTGAAACAGTCACCAAGGCCATTGACGAGGGGAAGGTGGTCCACACAGCCTACCTGGACCTCGCAAAAGCCTTCGATACAATACCCCACTCAGGCATTATAGATAAGCTCACCAGCTTAAATATAAACCTCTATGTCACTAGATGGATTGCAAACTGGCTCAAGGACAGAACCCACATGGTTAGAATTGCTGGAGCCATGTCGGACTCCAAACCAGTTACAAGTGGTGTCCCACAAGGCTCAGTCCTGGGACCTCTCTTGTTCGGTATATATTTCTCGGAGGTACAGGCCAACACGGAAGGACTGTTGCTGACCAAGTTCGCAGATGACTTCAAACTGGGCGCCATAATCGACTCTCCAGCTGACACAAGCATCCTCCAAAAGGGCCTCATAGAAACAGACAACTGGTGCCAGAGCCATGACCTCAAGCTAAATGCCAAAAGTGTATAGTCATCCCTTTGGCAAAACAAAGTGCCCACAAATTACCACATATGTGGTAATCCATTAAGTACAGAAGAAGTAATTAGGGACCTGGGGACCCAAGTTGATAGCAATCTCTCATATGACAACCACGTGGCCAAAGTGGTTAGAAAAACATTTTATATAGCCCACCTAATCATGAAGGGATTCACATCTAGATCAGGGGAGGTCATCATGCCTCTTTACTCATCCCTCATCAGGCCCATAATTGAGTACAGTGCCCCTTTTGGGATGTACCTTACCAGACACCTGCAGCAACTGGAAAGACCCCAAAAGTACCTCACCAAGAGGATCAAAGGGCTCAAACAGATGCCATATGCTGCCCGGTTAAAGAAACTCCAGCTCTACTCAGTGGCATACCGCCTGTTCAGAGGCGATCTGTGCCTGACGTATAAAGCCATGTCCAACCCGGAATTAATGGACATGCTGCACCTCAGAAAATCCAAATCCCATCGAGCTATGCGCTCGAGAGACTTGAACCTCAGCACTGAAATAAATAGGACATGCTGGAGGGACAGATTCATAACCCAGAGGCTCCCTTCACTCTGGAATAAAATCCCAGTCCAGGTTAGGCAGAGTCCCTCATTGACTCTCTTCAAGAGGAATCTTGATGAGTGGATGGGAGATCGTAGGTTGACCCCGGGTATCACTTCTGTGCTACTGTTAGACAGAGGCACAGTATACTAACCTCGAAAAAGGGCATAGCAAAATAAATTTAAAATGGGTGGCAAAAGCCAAACACATTCTGGCTAGGCTTATAAATGCCCTAGGGCAGATAGCCTAGTATGAACCTATGAACCTATGAAGGAGATGAGATAAAAATGGTGCTGTATAACCAATCTACAGGAAAGTCACCAGGAATAGATGGTATTCCTGTGAAGCTTGGAAGCTAGGAGGAAAGAAAGTGATAAAGATCTGGAAGTATTTGTTTAATAGTATTTTAAAAAGAGAAGAACCACCAACATCCTGAAAGACAACTGTGGTGTCTGTAATACCTAATGATAATAGAGTCCTATCAGATCCAGCTTCATATAGGCCCATTTCAATTCTAAACCAAGATTATAAAGTGTTTATGCATATAATGGCTAAAAGAATGGCAAAGGTGATTCCAAAATCCACATATATGGATTAATGTGGTTTTGTGGAGGGGAGGCAAACATTTGACAACATTAATAGATCAATGATGATCTAGAAGGAAGCAGAATGTAAGAAAATATCACTGTTGTTGGTGGGCCTTGATTCAGAGAAGGCATTCAACACAGTAAGCTGGGAGGAGTAGGGCAGTGGAAGCATTTGCATTCCCTGACACAATAATAAGGTTAATTAGGAGAATATATGAGGGATCAGAGATGAACATTAAACTGGGGGCTTCCTTTTGATAAGTTCTGTTTGAACAGAGGAATCAGGCAGGGGTGTCCTCTTTTTCCTTTGTTATTTGTGTTATATTTACAACCACTGGCAAAGAAAATAGGGGACTCAGACATTCCAGAATACAATTGGTATGGTAATCAAGAAAAGGTGGCTTTATTTCCAAATTATATTATTTTGTACATGATAAAACCAGAAAAGGATTTTTCATTGTTGTGGAACATTCTGAGACAGTTTCAGGTCTTTTTTGGGATACAAAATGAATGAAGATAAAATAAAAGGTAATAAGCTATAAACTATGTACCCACTAACAAATTGGTTCAGCAATACCTATATTTATGAGTACAAGATAAAATGAAGTACTTAGGAGTATGGATTAAAATTGATTGTATTATGGAAGCTAAGGATATGTGGGAAGAGACTAAACAAAAGATAATACAAAAAATCGAGAAACTGGAAGCTCTCTTCTATAGAAATGGGCAGTAAGATAGCAAGACACAGGTCAGAGATATTTTTATCAACCAGAGGAGAAATTGTGGACAGCAATTAATAAAGAGTTTAAAATGTTATCTGGGAGGGGGAGAGGGTAAGAGTCAAGTGGAATAAGCTGATCTTTCCAACAAAATGCAGCTTCCAGATCCAATGAATGATATGTAATGAATAATTTATTAAACAATACTTTTTTGCATGGTTGCATTCTTAGAACCTCATAGACGATGTTAAAATGAAATTTTAAATCTCCCTTGCTTAGAGATTTTGTGTTTGCCTCCCTCTGCTGCAGATGTGATCAAAATGTGAGGTGAAAGGGGCAAGCCGATCCAGGGAATATCTAAGATTTTTCAGCTCTCCTTTTCTAAATTGTTCAAGGGATTTTCTTTCTCCTCTTTTATTTTTGGCAGAAAACAGAGTAAACAGTCTCAACAGAATTCAGGTAAACAAAGGTTTAAGAAGGAATGCAAAGGAAGGTCCAAAAAGAAGTCTCTTACCTCCCAAAATCAAGGACAAAGAGACCTTGTGACCTACTCACATTCTGGTCCCATTTTTCTTCCTTCTTCCCAGAAAGTCTTACTCTCCCTTTTTCTCTTTGTCAACATATTGCTTCAGACAAATGGGGTTCTGAATATCATTCATCAAGATTATACATGGCAGTGGGAGAAAATTCCTCCTTTACATGGGATCATTCCTTATCCTCCAGATTAGACTCTTTTGTTTCCAACTGTTCTTCATCACATGCTGATCCAAGGACTGAAAAAAACAGTTCCTCCCAACAAAGTGAGGAAGGAGTTTTATTCAACAATGTTCCTATTGCCAAAGAAAGAAAGTGCTTGGAGACCAGTTCTGAATCTTTCTTTCATAAACCTGTTTGTGATAGTGCCCTAATTCAAAATTATGTTACTTCACAACCCTGTTATCTTTTCTTCCTCTTTCAAGTTTCCTGTAATACCAGACTTATTATTTATCATCACATCCCTATTCATTCAGACTTCAGAAGTTTCTTAAGGTTTTCTATGTCTGGATCACATTATCAGTTCTGTACCTTAACTTTTGGACTTTGCACTGCACAAAGAGTGTTCACAAAGCTCCAGTTGTAGCTCATTGCAGGCTACAGGGTACCCACATTTTTCCATATTTAGATGACTTGCTTATCTTTGCAGAGTCTTTTTCAAAGTGCCAGAAATCTTTCTCTCTCTCCCTCCCTCCCTTAGGTGAGAGATCTCTTATACAACCTTGGATTACAAGAGAATAGTCAAAAGTCTTTTTTGACTCCTACATACAGGATTGTGTTCCTGGGATGTCAACCAAACATCTTAGTTCAAAGAGCTTTTCTTCCACATGAAAAAAAATAGATACTTATTTAGATCTGTTTATAATGGTTTCCACTCAGACTTTGGTCACTGTGAGGGGAATACCTCAGGAGTTTGGGTCTTATGGCCTCTATGATTCTCATGATACCCCTGACAAGACTCCACATGAGAAGGATACAGTGGTATATGAAATCTCTTTGGTTCCTGCATCAACACCCTTTATCTTTTTAAATTCCAGTGGTAAGGTTTGTCAGAAGAGAATTTTTTTGGTGGAGACAACAGATATTCTTAAATCCAGGTCTCCCCTTCTCCCTCCTTGTCCCAAAGCAGTCAGTCAACACAAATGCTTTGGACTTTTCTTGGGGAGCAGTTTCAGGAGGAATAAAAGTGCAGGAGAGTGGGACATTCAGGACAGATGCAAGCACATAAATACCCATGAGATGCTTGCCCTGATCAAGGCACTCAACTCTCTGTACCATCTTTGGCCCCCGGGACCTCTTCAAGAGGTTTCAGAAATCCCACAGTCTTGTGTACATCAACAAGCAAGGGAGGACCCAGGTCATACCCCCTTTGCAGACTAGCCATGTTATCTTGGGATATAAGCATCACAACACAGTCTCACTCCACAGGCATCCTACATTCTGCCAGAGCAAAACTCTGTGGCAGACAAGCTCAGCAGGACCAGGACAAACCTTCACAAATGGAAACTAAATCAGGAGATCCTCTAACATTTGATCTGTCTGTGGGGAGTTACTTAAGAAGACTTTTTTGTCTCCTCTTTGAACAATCAACTGGCAAGATTCTGTTTCAGGACTCTGTGCAAGAATGCCTGGAAGGCAGATGCCTTTTCTTTGGACAGAAATATTTCAGTATGTTTTTCCACTCTTTTCATTAATTCCTAGTGTACTTCTGAAGATTCAAAAGGAATCCCCCAAGATCATTGTGGTGACTGCTTTCTGGTCTAGGCAGCTGTGATTCTCACTTTTTAGAAAATGGCTAGGGGCAATTGTCACAAGCTTCATCATAGACTGGATCTGCTCACACAAGAACAGGGGTTTTCAATTGACTGCCTCATTGATAAGGTCTTAATTCCTTTTATGCACCTGTTTATTGAGAATGTAGTAATACATACATACATACATGCATACAAATATTTCAAGCACAGGCATTACTGCAGTATATCCAATATACAAAAACACGTGTTCCCATAATAAGTGTCCAGGCTGCTCTTAAACATATCTAAACTAGTACTTGCTTTAATGTAATTTGGTAGTTTCTATCAGCTGCTCTCTCAGAGAACCAGTTAGTATATTTCTTATTCCTATAGAATCTTCTACATAGGTTGTCTGATGATTCTCTACTACTTTTTGATAACCCTAAGCATTCCCTCCCTCACTCCATCCCACTTATTTTTTGGTGTGTTTTTTTATGCCAGGGTGTGGACATGTATGTCTTGTTGTTCCTAACATAGTCCTTTCAGGGCTCAGCTTCTCCATTTCTGCTGGCAGGAAATCTCTGAAGGGCTTTGTGCCTAAACTTGTCTTTTAGTCACCTCTGTTCAAGTTGATTGACATTTTGGGTGCATGGAAGGTGCCCTGACACTTTGGAAGCAGGCCGTCCATTATATCCTTGGCAAGATATAACCCATATAGCTAAGGCTACTGCAACAGTGATCGCTCAAATATCTAATGTTATGGTAAGTTCAGCTTACACAACTCTGCTTTGCTCTTTGTAAGGAACTGTATCAGGAACATTTGAGTCTTGTGCAGTTTCTTTAGTATATAACATTAATCTCTCAGATTTCTCATAATTGATCTTGTATCTTACAATATTCTTAGTTCTTATTAATTCATATTTAAACTTGTAGATATCTTCATCATAGCTTTTAGTCAAAATTATAGTATCAGCATAGGTAATAGGTTCATAGGTAGGTACTAGGCTATCGGCCCTAGGGCCTATACAAGCCTAGTCAAAAAGGTACCCTGGCTTTCACCACCCAAGAAAATTATTTTCCTGTGCCCCTGTCGAGCAGAGCCACAGAGGTGATCCCCGGGGTGAATTTCCTATTTCCCATCCAATCATCAAGATTTTGGGTGATAATATGGGTGAACAAATTCCTGTTAAGTTATGATTTTTTTTTACAATAATGTGCTAATAGCAGATACATTTGGTATGGTAATCAAGAAAGGTTACCTTTATTTGCAGACAATATTATTTTGTGCCTGATAAAACCAGAAGAGGACATCTCAGTGTTGTGGAACCTCTTGAGACACTTTCAAGTCTTTTTGGGATATAAAATTTATAAAAATAAAACAAAGGTTATAGCTGTAAACTATGCACCCACACATAAATTGGTCCAGCAATACCCATATTTATGGGGACACAAAATGAAGTATTTAGGAGTATGGATTAGAAATGACTCTGTTGTGGTAGCTAAGGATATGTGGGAAGAGACTAAACAGAAGAAATAAGGTAATAGTGGGATTTTGTATGCAGATCCTTAAGAATAACAACAGCCATACAAAGTATCATATTCATAAAGTAGCAGAAAGTATTCTAAGAACTAAGCCAACACACACATGGAAAAATGAGATTTTGCCAATAGAGGTGACTGTAATTAAGGGTATAGAGAATATGCAAGACTAGCAAAGGAATTATTGTATTGGGAGCAAATAACTAGAGAGGGAAAGGTAATAGAATGGCAAGATGCCAAGAAGACATTTGGACTGCAGGCTAGAGACTGCCTTCTATATCAGGTTTTGATATCAGAGTATAGACAAAGAGAAAGGGATAGAGAAATCCTAAGTGAAAGATCTGCTCTGGTAGAGTTTTTACTTGAATCTAGTGCAGAAGCTGCTGTTTAAAAAGAGATAATTAGTAGGGCATGTAAAATATTGTACAGTAACTATAGGAATCAATCAGAGAATGCTGCGGTGGTACGGCGGTAGCGTTGTTACCTCACAGCAAGAGGTTCTCCCGTTCGATTCTCGGCTTGGCTTCGGAGTGCCTTCTGTGTGGAGTCTGCATGTCCTCCCTGTGGTTGGGTAGCATTCGAAAGACATACGTGCGTAAATGGGCATGCCTTCGTTGAAGGTTGAGCGTCGAGCTGGCACCTCGGCATTTCGTAAAAATCTACTGCCAATCATTAGCGGACCGGAGTTCCGCTGTGGCGAGCCCTTACCGGGAAAAAGACGAAAGACAAACAACAACAATTATAGGAATCAATCAGGGGAAATTAGAAAACATTAGAAAGGAAGGCTAGATAGCCAGTTCATAAGGAAACAATGGCAGGACATATATATGACTCCCAAGTATGCGACAAAGTTTTGAAGCTTTAAGGTTTTTGCTTGAAAATCTTTGCATAGTTATTTGTATACCCCAAAAAGCCAAATTATTTTTTTACCAGGTTGATGGCAAATATTGAAGGCATGATGGAGAAGAAAGACTTAAAAAATTCCTTACAGAGTACTCTGTCAGAAGTACTGAGTGGACAAATGGGTATAACTAAGGAAATGATTTTTTTGAGCTGGGATACAAGACCTGAATTGCCTAGACATAGTAAGCCCTTGCTGAGTTTAACTCTGGTGGCTGCTAAAAATGCAATTACTAGAAAATGGAAATCAAAGTCTAAACCAACTGTATTTGTATTGCTGGATATTGTAACAGAGATAAAAAAACTGGAAGTGGGATCTTTAGAAAAGGGTAGGAGTAAATTACATAGTAAAAATGGAAATTGTGAGAAGAATAAATGCAGAGTAATGTTTTAGAGAAGGAGTGGAATTTAAGGGAAGGCAGGAACTGAGCAATTTCTGAAATGTTGGATTGATGACAGTTATACAAAAAACCTATGTGAAGTATAATGTTTGTAACTGGGAACATATTAATATAGTTGTTTTTAAGTAAATGTATGTTTTCTTATGTGTTAAGGGATCATTCAGTGATGGTATTGCAAAAAAAAAAAAAAAAAAAAAAACAGAACCAGCAATTATGAGGCAGTTTTCTGCTTTGAACGAGACAGCAATTATGTAATCCTTTAGTCCATAATAAATTGCTTTAAGTTCACAAATACAAGACCTTTTAATAATAGTCATAAGACCAGCTGCTTTTAGTGGTATCAAAACTATTGTACACATATTTATTCCATTAATACCTTTTGCATATATAAACACATTGCTTGTCAGAGATATGTGTTTCTTATAACAAAAATATTGCTTCGTAATGCTTATGAATAAATCTCAATATAAGTCTAAGCTTAGAAAATAAATAAGCATCATTAACTTTAATTGACATAATGCTAATTGCATTAATATCCTGAAAAGAAAAAAATCATGTACTGTCATTGTCAGGGAGAACAACTATTCTAGTGTGTTAAAAGAAGCTCTTCACCTCACCCATGCCAGTAAAGTGAAAAGTAGTACAAATTAGAATTAAAGTAAGAAAAAGATAAAAAGTCCAAGTCCAAATGACAAAAGTCCATAAATTATGTGCAGGAAGAGGAAAAAAAAAAGTGGAAACATCTGGAACATGAGTTGTAGTATTCCTAGGACTAAAAGTTCATGCCTGGCTTCAGTCTTCATATACAAGCTCAAGGAGGACATATTTCCAGACTATTTTAGTTTTGGAAGATAGGTAAATGTAGACTTAACCTAAATGCTCCAGCTTCAACACAGGACATGTCACCTAACCTATCTCCTTTCCAAGTATCTTCTCCTCTCTCAGGATTCACTGAAGATTGACCCACTTTAGAAACTAATGTATATATTTTACATTACACTCTACATGATTGTACATTGCACTGTGTTTGTTCACTGGAATGTATGTGCACAGTTTTTGTTCTATGTAATTAGTTTGAACTATTCTATTATTGCTTGCATTTTTGTATTTTTATTTGTGAATGTCTTGTATTTTCACCTGGGCTGAGTCTAAACTTGATCAATATTGACCAGTGCACTACCCTGATAAACAAACAAAAATAAAATAGAATCTGTGTCTGCCTTATATCTGCAGACTCCACATAGTTGATTGGAAAAAAGCTACTAACTGAATATGAAAACAGGACATCTAAAAAAACTCGGGACAAGTGCAAGCTAAGTTGGCCAGTGAACTGTAGAAGCCTACATTCTTAATATATGGTATGCTGTAATCCACAAACATTAAAATTATTACATTTAATTTTACTGTTTTATACTTTCAGCCTCTGGCTTGATTATATGTTACATATTTTTATCAACTTTTTCCAGTAATCCACAGATTTTGGTGAAAAAAAATCTTAAGGTCACGTTTATTACTTAGGCATGCTGTCTTTTGCCATCAAATACTGGCAACTGCAAGTGTGATGCTGCACTTTGTAAAACAACATTTCTCAGTATAGATGCACCACTTCTAATTACAGTACAGTGTTATGATGCAAAACATTTTTACAGAATGCATTGAGACCTATTGTGTTGCAGGTAATGGAAGTTGGGCTGCCTCTTTCATTTCTGAGGAGTCGTTTAGAATACTGTACTGGGTTAAAAGTTCAAAATAAACAAGAACTTTTATATTAGTAAAGCAGTTACTTTTTCTCATTGTTTGCTCACCCTGCATTAAATTGTCTTACCATTTTGTGTAAAATCATGTCATAGCATGGGTAATTACATTTAATCATAGTATTTACTATGCTTTTATTTGGGTGATTATAATTTATTAGCTGCTTACTCCTTGTACTCCCTAGTGTTACCATAATGCTATTTGTATGGAGGGCTGGCATGTACCATTAAAAACATTAAGCAGGGGGTTAAGGAGGTACCATCATCCCCTTACATATAATATTATGGGCAGCACTTTTTCCATATATTAGTAATTAAGGATCTACTTATATTGGGAAGCATATGGGACTTATATATTTACCATACTCTGATTGGATAAGTATTCATGGTCTAGTATTCTTGACTTACCATTTGTGTCTACAACAATTTCACCCTACTAGTCAGTCTTGTTATGTAGAAAACTAATACATTAAATAATATTTTGAACATGCAGCTGTTGTCCTGTATGTTATGCCAGAGGGCATCTGATAATTGTTAACAACAATGGACTATGCATATTACTCTGAATACAGTTTATGCTGATGTACTTAATACTTCCTGACATAAGACAGCTTCAGTCAATATCTGAAAATTGTATTTTCAGTGATACCATTTGTAACCCCCTCTCCTTAACTACCACATAGTTCTCAGGAAGGATTTTAGAGGGCATGAGTATGTCTTTCAAACAGTGTTTATTCATGTCTCATAGCACAGATAAGTAGTGCAGTTGCACACTTCACATATGGTCCAGTCTCCTTACAGTTACAATCACCAGACTACTGCTACAACTCCCCATCCCTTTAACCTTTTCATTTCTTTCTGTAATAAGTTTTCAGTACTTCATAAACACATTCTCAAGTAAATAAAGAGTAAAGCAAACAAGTAAATCAACCAAAAATAATATTCACAAACTTTCGATGTGTATGCATGCATATGTGTGAGGGTTAAGAAAGGAGGGTAGCACTTTCTATTAGACACAGAACATTACGGAGTCACCGTAGTGAAATACTGTGGACAAACACTGCTTATCGCTCTTGGACTAACATTGCTCAACTTGCTCAGTTTGTAGGACAAACTAGATTTTTGTTTGACACAAGAATAGTATTGCTTTCAGACATTAATGTTAAAGAATAACAATAAACGAAGAGCGGTTGTTACACATACTGGACTGGACTACTTGAACTGCATAATCACCCAGAGGTTTGTAATTACATTCTGCCTTCAGGAAGTCAATCAATGAAATAAGTGTGATACTGATGGCCTTTCATTCATTTACTGACTTAAGGTAATAATTTAATATTTATTAGATATTTATTTAGAATTTAATTGTAATGTGTACTTGTTGCAAATTGTATTTTCTTGATTGCTGTTTCTTAGGGTGGCTGATGCCCCCCCAACCCCAGATTAAGAACTAAGTAAAGGCTAAAGGGAATGCCATCTCCCTTTACAAATTTTATTACAGAAAATACAGTTTGTTAATCAGAGAGATTCTTAAACCATAAAGCACAATATACGTATGCATATAGCCTTCTCACAGTTTATAATATACAGGGCCCAACATTCTTAGTATCCCTATAGGCACACTTTGCCCTGCATTTTTGGGTTCCAGGCAAGGAATTGAACTAAAGAGACAAATTAAAATGCACGTAGATACTGCAAGTAAAGAAATATACTTTGCATATACCACCAAATACTACACATAAAGCAATGTGTTTCTCTACCCAACCCTGAGCATGATCATTGCTCTCCTAGTATCTGTGTTGTACCACTGCTGTGTACCCACTTGTAGAGCTGCTGTAGACCTAGTGTATAACTCTACTGGGTACACCAAGCTTTTCAGGTTTTGACAGTAATGTGTGTTATAGATTTAAAACATTCCATACTGTTTCATCTCCCCTTGTGTGTGAAATTTTTTTGTGTAAATATTAATAAGTATGGATTCATTTCTCCAAATGACAAATATTTGCATCATTAGAGTCCAATCATGTAGGATATAGACTACATGCAAAATACAGAGGAACTGTGCCAGGATGAATCAACATGGCGTATGAATAACTTTTCTTAAAGCTACTGTTTAAACATTTATACACAACACTACAGCAATTAATTTGCTGCATGTGAACAGCACAACATTATGGCTTTATTTAAAATTTATATATCAGTTGTCTTGTGCAATAGTGAAACAAACGTTCTTATAATGTATTTATAAGAAGCATTCATAGGGTTAAACACAGCCTTAGAACTTTGGCAGTTAACAATATTTTGGCACAAACTTTCAGAATATTAATTTTAGGGGTTTACATATCTTAAAAGTTCCATAGACAGTGTTGTGCAAATATGTTGTAAAATACTGAAATTAAAGTAGGGAGGATATATTCACCAAATGAAATATGAAGTCATAACTTTATATCATGTGGGGAAAAACTTTCAAAATGCCCACCTTATTGGTCCATGTTATAAAGATTAAATTGCTATTGTGCACTTTCATTTTAAAAAAATCCTTTCATAACCATGGTATAAAATTACATTTCCTGTTTGGAATCACTTTTTTAGAACATAAATGTTCAAAGGCAGTACAGCTATTCACAAAGTAAAGCCCTTATATATGGCATTTTGCATATATGTGGTAAAATATTGAAATTTGCTAAAGTTAAAAAGCAATTTTAATTGTAAATGTAGACTTGTATTTTTCAAAGTTAGTACTATTTTGGAACAAACTTTCAGAATACTCATCTTATGTCTTGGTGTCATGGAATTTGAATTGTCATTGTTTAGGTCCATGAAAGAAGGTGATTCTGTAGTCATTGTGCAAAATGAAGTTTGCTGTCTAAAATCACCTTATTAGGATATGAGTTTGCATGGATAATGCAATTGATCATGAAATGTAGTCCCAAAGATTTATTTTTTATTTTTTGCAAACCTGGTGTAAAACATTAAAAAGTTAATAAAAAAATCACAAAGTATTTGTTGTATTAAATTTGAAGTCACATCACAGCCTTGTCAGTTAATAATCTTTCTCAAGACTAGGCCCTACACTCTGTAACAAACTTCCTAATGAAATAAGTGTTCAACATTCACTTATTGACTTTAAGAAAGCCTTTTCCTAGCTGCTTCACATGGAAATGAATTTAGGGACAATAGGTGACAATGAAATCTTCTTGGCTTACAAAAGACTTATCCTTCTACTCTTATTTAACATTTCAAATCCAAACTGATACTGAACTCTATGTTCCTGTATATACTATAGATTCAAATGTGTTGCATATTTATTCCCAAATATTACATTGTTGATACCATGCCCGTTAATGTATGAGGTACTGAATATGCACTATTTATAGCAACAACCTTGAATGAAGCTTTTATTACCACAAATGTTTGAGATAAACTTTGTACATTTGCCATTACCTGTTATTAATGCTGTGTTATCACTGTACTATCGCTGCTTTTGCTTGTGTACAATTTTTTGCACATGCCTATCTTCTTTTCTTCTTCTTCTTCTTTTGACTTTTCCCGGTTAGGGGTCGCCACAGCAGATCAACTGTCTGCTCATGATTGGCAGTGGAGTTTTACAGTGTTGAGTTGCCAGCCCGGTGCCCAACCTTCCCCAGAAGGCACACACACACACACACACACATACTCACACCTAAGGCCAATTTGGAGTGTCCAATCCACCTACAGCATGTCTTTGGGATATGGGAGGAAACCGGAGCACCCAAAGGAAACCCACGCGACCACAGGGAGGACATGCAGACTCCACACAGAAGGCAACCAGGCCGAGGATCGAACTGGAGAACCTCTTGCTGTGAGGCAGCAACGCTAACCGCTGCACGACCACAGCCACCCTTTTTGCACATGCCTATATCAATTATTAATTCATAATTCTTGCCTGTGTGCTTGGGTCATGGCTGAAAAGAATCTTTGGACCAGCCCACCTACCCAGTTATCAAATGATTAATAAATAAATAAATCTTAAGGGGGGGGGGTCTGGGTCTATATCATGAAGTCTCTCTGTAAAAATTCATCTTAAAAGGTATTTCTGTAGTCTCTCTGAAAAAATGCATTTTCTGACATAACTGCACAGTGACATGAGATGGTGACCTGCTCACATTGCTTTAAAATCTGGATTCAGAATTATAATAAATTATGGTAATTTGATTTAAGTCTTTTGAAATATAATAGGGGAAAAAGACTGAGATTATATCAGTAAACAGTTGGCTTTTGAGAAGTAAGAATGATTTTTGTTCCAGGGATGAACAGCATGCTGCAGATTTTCAAAAGTTAGGGGTTGGCATAATGGTAAAGGTGTTTACCACACAGACACAAGATACAGGGTTTGATTCTCACTTTTGAAAGGAAACTTGACTCGGCTTAATATGGCCCACAAGGACAGCTAGCCTAGTACTTACCTATAAGGTAAGCAAGGAGTGTGCGATTTGCTAAAAAAGTAGATGTTTGCACCAGTGAGCATAGACCTACTAGCTAGCCTGAATGAAACACTTGCATTTGTCATTTCTGTATAGTGTAACTGTTGAGTGGAGGTAGTAACTCAGTGGGTGGGTGGATAGGGATTTTTTTTAACTACTATTGCACTTTTTTGTTAGTACTCTAATTGTGCTCTGGAGCAATATGGCTTAACAGCCTATATGGCATACCTCTCGATTGTTCCTAATTTTCATAGGTTCATAGGTATGTACTAGGCTAGTGGCCCTGGAGCATGGGCAGTCTCTGGGTGAGGAACTTGTCTCTCCAGCATGTTTTGTTGATTGTGGTAATGAGGTTGAGGTCTCTGGCGTGTGTGGTGCAGAGGGATTGGGATTTCTTTAGTTGTGGCATTTCTAACAGAGCTGGATCAGACATGGCTTTGTAAGTCAAGCAAAGATTGCCTTTAAGTAGGCAATATGAGAAAGAGAATAGCTGGAGTCTTTTCAGTCTGTCCATGTAGGACATGTGTTTAATGCCTAGGATCCTCTTCGTGAGGTACTTAACTCGTATTTCTCCGAATCTTTTGGGTTTCTAATACCATGATGGGAAAGGACCTCATTCCTCTGTCAAAATATATTTAACATTTATGAAATTAGTATTGTTTTAATTTTTGATGTTAGCCAAAACTGCTCTTAACAGCATCTGCAATATGCCCAGAACTGACTCCTTCTACAGTTCATACAGAGTTACATGTATTGGTAGCGTATCTACACATGACTGTAATTTCTTTTTTATGAGACCCCTTGCTCCTACTACTATTGTAACTGTCTGGGTATCCTTCTTTCACATTGCCCATATTTCTGCCTGCAAATCCTGATATTTTATGACTTTGTCTCTCTGCACGTAAGACACTGTAATTACTGAGTGTAGCAATTTCAATGATCAGTGCTACTTTTGTCTTCTTTTCATGGACTACTATACCTTGTTTTCTCACATCTGTTTTTGAACTGTTGCAAATGTGTGATCCTATGTGATATAAATTTCATCATTCAATATAATGCTTTGTGGCTCCTCACTGCTTCTCAGCTACTTCCATATTGTAATGCTTGCATAATCCCCAATGTAATAGTCTTGCCACATTATTATACCTTTCAGTATACAGGCTCTCTGCCATTAATGTGTCACATCCAGCAACAAGATGTGCAACTTTTTCCAATTCTGTTTTACAAAACCTGCATTTGTTTGCTTCTCCCACATATCCAGTGGACTTTGTAAGCCAACATATATTTAGGCCACTATCCTGAGTCACCAATGTTAACATTTCATCTTTTGGATTAAATTATCCTTAACCATTCCTGCATCACATCCTGATTGACATGAGGCTGTTCCAGGAGTTTCTGTACTTGCAGCTATATTTATGCATTTTCCACATTTCTTGCCTTCTCATCTGATCCTTCATCTTATATTCTTTCTTCTGTTTTTTTGGCACATTCAGTTGCTGCCCAATATTTGTCTACTTCAGGTTTTATTTTCATTTCCTCTTGACACTGATATGCTTCTGATAAACTAAGCAGGGAAGTCATTTTAGATTTGCTCTCCTCATGTTTTAAAACTTTCACTATATTTGGATCTTGTGAGATCAGCAGATATGAATGCAGTCCTACAATTCCACATTTATACATGTAATCAGTTTTGAGGAGGCCCATACCTCCTTCAGAACTGGGGATATATAATCTTGATATACACTGATCTTTATAAATCATTTGATAAGCATGAAACATTTTTCTTGTTTTCCTGACCATCTGATTTAATACCTTTTGGGGCCAATCACCTCAAAACTGTAGGTTAGAATAGGAAGAGCAAATTGGTTTATAGCTTGGACTTTGTTCTTAGATGTCAGGGCTGTTTTTACTATTAATTTTAGTCTTCTAAAATATTCCTTACTGAGTTTTGTTCAGAATTGTTCATGTTTTATTGTCAATCCTTCAGCAATTCCCAAATATTTATACACTCTCTTCTGCTGAAGTTCTTTTATATTACATTCCTGTCCCAAACTGATGTTTTCTTGGTGCTGCAGCTTTCCTGCTTTAAGGGTTGCTTTTTGCACATTTATCAAGACCAAATGACATTGTTGTATCATCTGAGAAAGTTTTGACCACCACAGTTCCTCATCTGATGAACTATACAGTATTAATTTGTCCACAAAAAGAAGACGAGAAGTCTTTACACTTTGTTGTTTTCTGGGAGCCAAATTGTAACCATGACTAATCTGTTAATTAGACAGTTTAATAGGTCAAGGACAAGACAAAATAGCAGCGGTGACAAAGAGTCACCTTGGAATATCCCCCTTTGAATTGCTATCCCTGGGAAAATAATTTGTCTTTTATCATGGTTTAGTTTCAAAGAGGTTTGCCACTGCTTCATGGTCACTGAAATGAAATCAATCGGTCTATAGTTTTTAGGATAGCTTGCAGGTTCAGTCCTAAGGAAGAGTATTGTTTTTTTTCTGTTATTAACCAGGTTGGTGTCTGTTTGGGATGCATATATAAACAGTTCTTAGAGCGAAATCTTCCTGTAAAGATGATAGCACTTTTAGCCAGAAGTTAGGTACTGCATATGGGCCTGAGGTTTTCCATTTAGGAGCTTTTCTTAGCTTTATTTCAATCTCTCTGTCTGTTACTTCATCCCATTTCATGTTCTGTACATTTGAACTTCTTATTGTTTCCTTTACTTCTTCTATCCAGTCAGCATCTTTGTTAAGTTCCACAGGGTCTTCATAGATATTTCTCCAAAATGTGTCTATTTCTTCGTTTTCTTGGTTGTGTTATTATTCCTTTTGCCTTGTTTCTCAATTCTCTATAAATTTTTTGGGGTCATAAATGAATTGTTTAGTCTGTACTTTTCCTTTAAATGTATCTGTATATTGTCTATGTTTTCTGCCTGTGCTGTTATCTTTAGTTTATTATTTGCAATAGTATACGACAGATCCTGGTCTTAAACATCTTTATTAACATTACACATCACACATTGCATAGTAACATGAGAAACAAAACATGATTTTTTTCTTATCCTCAGTAGTCTACTCTAATATTGCACTTTGCTTTTATCACATCTATCTTTCTAAGTATTTTTGTTGATCTGTTCCCTCCTCCGTACTCTTCTAACAGTGACACTTCTTGTCTTAATTACTTACTAGTTTTCTCTGTTTGATACTTCCATTATAGCATATGATTTCTTCCCTCATAAGTTACTAGGTTTATACGTGAATACTAGGCTAACTGCCTTGAAGGGCCATTTTAAACCTAGCCAATAATCAGAGGTAAGAATCAAACCCCTATACCCTGTGCCATTGAGGCAAAAACCTTAATCATTATGATAAACCCTCCCCCATTCTTTCCCTTATTGTCCTGTATTTTTGTGGTAACACTTTATCAGTTATTAATTTAGCTGCACAGTAATATATTCTGTTTACTTCTATTCTATCACATGAATTTCTGTTAATAGTCCTGATTACCATGTTCATTTGTTTTATTAGACTTCTAACATTTTGGGTCTTATTGACTTTCTGTAATCTACTTCTATCATTGATCTTAATATGTCTATCCATCGCTATTAAATCAAGCAACTCTTCCCTTAAATCATTTTCTTGTAAACTAAGGGCAGATTTTTTGTTCTCTTTTTCCTGCAGGCTTTCTACAGAAAGTTTCAGAACCTCTTCCTGTGACCTATTCTCTTCATCTGCATCCTGGATCATCTCTTGCTGTTTTGTATGGGAACTCACTGGCCTATCATTCCACAGCATTGACTACATCAGAGTTGCTAGCATTTCCTGTTCCTTCCCTTGCAGTGCAATTCCACATAAACTTTTGTATTGGCTTCCTACTAAAGGCCGCAGAGTATTTTGATGTGGCAACTGATCAGATGCATCCCATTCTACCTTTTTCTCCTTAATCTGGGGACTCATTATTCCATCATGCTCTGGTGTTACCAGAGTTGAATTTTCTACAGTAAATCCTTCACTTTGCAGGTAATCCATAACTTCAGTTTCTATTTCTTTAACGTCTCCATTACTACTCCTCTTTTCTTCTTCCACCCTTTGTTTTTTTATTTTTTTGTATTGTAAAATTTTCCATATCCGGATACCTTTGCCTGTATTTCTCTTAAAATACCTTTAGTGCTGCTTTTTTGTATTGATTAGTTTTGCTTTCTCCTTTGCATAAATATTGCACCATATTAAATCTTTTTTTTTTTTTCTTTCCCATATCCATATTTCTTCTTCAGATGCCTTCTGCTCCACCAGTTTCTCCTACTTTGGGGACTCATTGTTCTATCATGCTGTGATGTTACCAGAATTGGATTTTCAACACTGAACCCTTCACCTCACAGGTATTCCAGAACTTCAGCTCCTATATGTTTCATTTCTACTTTACTAATCTTCTGTTCTACATTCTCACTTTGTGATCTTATTTTTTGTATTGTGAAATTTTCTATATATTGCATTTGCCTGTATTTCTCTTCAAATATCTTTGGAGCTGCTTTTTTATATTGATTAGTTTGGCTTTCTCCTTTACATAAATATTATACCATATCAGATGTCTTCTTCTTTCCCATGTCTATGTTTCTGTTTCATACCTTTCAAAAATCTCTAGGTTTTGTTCTTTATATTTTTTCATTTCTTCAGCAGCTTCTTTTTTCAAACTGCCTTAAGTTTGTTAGTCCGTATAATGTTTTTCATGGATCTGTTGTATTAATTAACACAATTTTTTTTGTGCAAGTATTTTTCTTTCCTCTAATTTCTCTCTTAATCTCTTTGAATATCTTTTGTCTAGAAATTCTGGTCTTCTTGCATAATGGTAAAACTACATACTTTTTTCTTATTCTCAGTAGTCCACTCTATCATCTTTATGGCTCTTTTTTTAGCCAGACAGTTTTTAGGATTTTTGTGGACTACTACTTTGTTCTACAACAGGGGGTCCATCCTCTCCCTAAGCTTGGCCTAACACCATTGTAGGAATGTTTCAGTGTCTTGAGGATGTTACACTGTAATTTTTATCCAGTCCTGGCACCACTGCCTACCAGGATTGGGCACTTTTTTATCCTGGGACTTGTGCACCTAGCTGCATTTTTTATTTTTTAACATGCTTCTGTCCATCTTATATAGTATATAAAATACAGTGTATTTATCAGTGTCATCTTGGTGGAAAAACAGGGTCCGCCTCGTGAAGGTACTCACCAGGACTTGAGGATGAATTCAGTTCCGGCAATACTACTCCCCTTTGCTTGCTGATTTTATTATCTCCCCATTCAGACTCCTGCTTTACCAATAGGGATGGCTGTATGTAGGGGCAAAGAAAATAGGCAAGAGGGAAGTGGAATTTATTAGTGAAAATTAGCAAAGGAACCAAGGTATTGGGAGCAAATAACTATGGATGGAAAAGTCACAGAGTGGGATGAGCCCAAGCAGATGTTTAGATTGTAGGTTGGAGACTGCCTTCCCTGCTAGGGATTGATAACAAAGTATAGCCATAGAGAAACAGAAAGTAGGATATTAAATGAAAGATCAGCTCTGACTAAGACTGTAGTGGAGCCTAGAACAGATGCTGCAGTAAAGAGAAAAAGTATAACTAGAATGCCATATATAATAATGAATGATAATTATAAGAATCACTCTTAAGAGACTAGAAAAGACTGGAAAATGAGAATGGAAAGACAATATACAAAGAAACAATGGCAGGATATTTGTATGGCTTCCAAGTACTCAACAAAATCTAGGAGGTTTAGGATTTTTGTATAGATATTTTTACACCCCAAGTAGATATCACTTGTTGGAGGTGTGATAGGAAACAGAGTAGTACCTGGGAACATTTTTTGGTAATGTAACAAGTTGATCTATTTTAGAAATTCTATACTGAGTACATTGTCAGAAATATTGGGGGACAAATTATTTTAACTAAGGAAATGATTCTTTTGAGCTGGGATATAGAAACTGAATTGCCTAGACACAGTAAAACCTTACTAAGTTTAATGTTGTTGGCTGCCAAAATGCAGTAACTAGAAAATATAAATAAAAAGCAAAACCAAATGCAATAAAATCATTGACTGTTGTAAAGGAGGTAAAAGAACCGGAGGTAAGATCGTTAGAAAGGGGAAGCAGTAAACTATATAGAAATAAATGGAATCTGTGGGAACCATACATAATAATGGTCAATAGGAGTGATAATTTAAAATAGGCAGGGCTTGAGCAAATCTATGTAATGTTAAGCTGAATAACTAAGACAAAGGCCATATTTGTATAATGTGAACAAAGGGAAAATCATTGTAATGGTTTGTTTTCTCTTTTATAATCAGATATGTACTCATGTCACCATGTAAAGTGTGATGTTAATAAAGATGTTTATGTAAAGTATTTTACGAGCACAGTACAAAAAGTACAACCATCTATTCTCAAATTTGTGTTATAAGATTTTCCAGCACTTCATAGAACTGCTTCTGCTACTCACCACTGTCTGCAGCAGTGTGTAGATGATTTGTTTTTGTTATTGTGAATGTTGTACAAAAGTGCTAATGTGTTTGATGTTTTTGTTCAAAAGTATTTTACAAGAACTGTACAAAAAAGTGAAACTATCTGCTCTTGAATTTGTGTTATGAGATTTTTTTTCTTTAAAATGAAGCAAACATGCTTTCCTACAGAATATTTCCCCCTTCTGTTGTGCTGCTACCCCTTGATTTGTTACATTGCAGCATATTAATACTTCGTCAAACTATTATCCTCGATCATGAGAAATCAGAAGTTGTGTGTGTAAGACTAGCACTGCCTTCTATAAAACTGTTGCAGTTACAGAAAATACTGCTTACAAGTGGATCACTATCCAAAAATGTGACCAACTAAGGTTGCCATCTTTTTAGATACCCAAAGTTGATCATTCTTACTGAAACTTGAAATTGTGCAAGACAAAACATAACATCAAATAAAAAATAATTTTCATCTTATTACTAAAATACTCTGTGATGTGCAATGTTGGTTGTCTATACTACTTTATATGATATTAAGATGACTTAAATGTAGTATCACAGCTTTCTGTAACATTTAGAGAAAATCAGAAAGTATTTTTTCTTGCAAATTATCAGTAAAGAAGCCATTTCTATGCACTTCCCTCCCATCACAGAACAGAATTTCTATGCAGAAATAGACAACAGGTAACCGTATAAACTAGATGCACCGATACCATTGTTCTTCTTGACTGCGATGAAGTTAGTGTAACACAGTTTTGGAACACTATCCCCCCTTTTTATAGCAGCTGCTGACCTGTTTATATTAGCAAGACAGATTCCCTATGTAAGATAGTGGGCAGTACCTAACAAGGAAAACTGAAGATTTCCCTGCATCTGTAGTATGCCATGCAGGAGGAGAAAAAAATTCTCAGTCAAAGTATGTGAGAAGTTGAAAAAATGTAGGTGGGCTTTCCCTTAATGTGCTCCAAGGCAAAGAAATGAAAGTTTTTTAAAGTACATGCTGGTTTCTGGTACCTAAACAATACTAGAAACATACCGTAGACTAGAGAGAATAAGAATGTAAGGGTAGAGATAAAGTGTAGAAAAGGGTGTGTTTTTCTTTAATTATTCTGTCCTTGTCCCAGGTTCTTGATGCTAGAGGCTGATATCTATATTAATACTTTAAAATTAAATATTTCAAAAGTAGATAGTTGGCTTTGAAAATTATTTGTCTGTAGTAGATCACTGGTGCAAAGATCTGAGCCGTTTAATTTGGTTAGAAATTTGCTAATATCTCCATGTGGAATTTTCTGGAACTTCTGAGCACACTGACTCAGAAGTAGCGCTAGATATATAGTCAGAAATGAACATTTAAAGTGGCATTCATTGTGTAGTCATACAGACTTTAGCCACCAAAAAGGAATATAAGCCTATTTCTCTTTTTCATGTCTTCCTTATGACAGTCTGCTGACTCATATCCCTCATAGCTTTTGCCAACTGTCCTATATCGTCTTAAAAATTGATCCTACCACCCACTTTAGTAATCATGCAACATATGAACCACTCTTTCCAATAAAGAAATATCTTCTAAACTTTGATCTGAACTTTCACCATTTAATTACCATTTGTGGCCCTTCTTCCTTCCCTGTATTTTCTGTATAACTCAGTTCCATCATCTAGTTCTGTTACCAAATCACATTCCCTGTGTTCCATTGTCCTGCATATTGAGCAAGTATAATACTACAAGAATGTCATTATACAGTCATTCAATTCTCTGAGTGTTCTCATTCAGTCTAATAGATTTTGTAAATCCAATTAATTGAGTCTTCATTGAATATCCTCATACAGTCTAATGGCCTTTGCAAATCTGGGTTTCAGTGATGTAATAGTATCATCCACAGTGGGCCATTTCATAGATATACACAGAGACACTGCTTGTTATCTTACTGCCCATATCCATAACCAAGAACTTACAGTTTCTTGGTTTTTGTATTATCCTTTGTTTAGTCTCTCCCCACATATCCTTATCTGCAGTAACATACGTCTTCATAATCCACACTCCTAAATACTTCATTTTATCATATCCCCATACATATGGGTATTGCTGAACCAATTTATCTGAGTACATAATTTACATTTATAGTCTTCATTTTATCTTCTTAAATTTTATATCCTGAAAAGAAATGAAACTGTTTCAAAATGTTCCACAACACTTAGATGCCCTTTTCTGGATTTATTAGGTACAAAATAACATCATCTTCAAATGAAGCCAATTATTCTTCATTACTATATAAATTATATCCTTACATTTCTGAGTTCTTTATTTTTTGTCAATGGTTCTAGACATAAAGCAAATAACAAAGGAAAAGAGGATGCCCATGCCTGGTTCCTCTGTTCAAAGAGAACTTACAGACAGGAAAACACTAAAAACAGCAGTACTTTCTTCCATTTTGCTTCCCACTGGATCGTTGTTCTATAAATGTTGACAAATGTTTGCCTTCCCTCCACAAAACCACATTGATCCATATCTATCAATTTTGGCAACACCTTTGCCGTTATTTTAACTAGTGTAGACATAAACACTTTAGTATCACGTTTAAAATTTAAATGGTTTGTTTTCTTTTAAGTGTAGCTTTGTCACATTTTAAAAATGCCATGTTTAATAAAGATGTTTAAAACTGCGCTTAATAAATTGCTTTAAAAATACTTTTGCAGGAGACCCCCCCCCCCAAGACATACAAGGGACTTCATTCCTACCTTCCTTACCCTTTAATTAGATGTATTAACTTCATTGTTACCCCACCAGCATGAAAAGAGAAAAGTCCAGAAACTAGTGAGAAAACAGTCTGCATAACTACAAACTTGTAGCACAGCAAAAAAAAAAAAAACGTAAACTGATTCCAGCAACTGCAGTTTCTGGAAGATGAGGTTGGGGAAATAGGATTCCAATAATTACATTTCATCAAAAGGCAGGACACTTAAAAATTACAAAGTAAGGCAATTCTACATCCACCCCCTCAATACAAACAGAATCAAAAGCGCACAAACGACACATCAGAGTTTGTACACTAGCGCTATAATACAACAGCGGTTTGTATTTAACATTTTATTTTTAACTGGATAAACCCAGTAAACACAAGCATCTTTTCAGGAGTGAGCCAGGAGCATACCTCTCATTTGCTATGATTTAGGAGTAGAGCTATCATTTTTACTATCTGATTTTGCCTTACTCCTCCTGGCTTTATTTTTTTTTTCTTAAATTTGAGATTTTTTTTAATAAACATATTTATTAAATTATCACATATGATATAGGCAATCTTACAATTATATAAATAAAAAACAAACAAAATGAGAACTACTTTAGTTGCAAGCATTATACATCACAGACACCATTGAAACAACTGTAGCTGCAGCATTATGCATCAGCTATAATCTATCCAGTCATTGTCAGTTAAGCATTATATGGCTCATTCAAATCCTGCCTCCCTGCCTCTTAAACCTTGTTCCTTTTCTGCATATATTGTTGCCACAATTCCCATTTTTTCCTATGTAGTTTGCTCCTTCCCTTTTCTAAAGATCCCAATTCCAGTTGTTTTATCTCTGTTACTATATTTACTATGTCTAGTAAAGTTGGCCTAAACTTTGATTTCCATTTTTTTATTAATTGCATTTTTGGCAGCCATCATAATTAGACTCAGCAAGGCTTTACTATGTCTAGGCAATTCCGATTCTGTATCATAGCTTAAAAAAAATCATCTCCCCAGTCAATTCAATCCGCTCACCCAGCATCTCTGACAGAGCGGTCAACAGGGACTCCCTAAAGTCTGCCAGCTCACCACACTCCCAAAAAATATGTTCCCAGCCACCTACTTCCTGCCCGTCACATATCCAATGTTTGCTATTCACCTGAGAAAAAATTCTTTGGAGTCTACTTGGGGTATAAAATATGTATGTAAAAACTTCCAGGCAAAGATCCTAAATCTTCTAGACTTTGTTGCATATTTGTGAGATATACATATATCCCCCCATTGTCTCTTTGTGAATTGCTTATCCAGTCTCTCTTCCCAAGCCTTCCTAAGCTCCTCTGATTCTTATAATTATCATGCAATATTTTATATGCTTTACTAATTATTCCTTTTTAATGGCAGCTTCTGTTCTAGATTCTATTAAAAACTCTACCAATGCTGGTCTTTCATTTAGAACCCCCCCCCCCAAATTTCTTTCTCTTTGTCTGATATCAATCCTTGATATGGAAGGCAATCTCTAACTTGTAGTCCAAATAAATTATTTGCCTCTTCCCATTCTATTACCTTTCCCTTTCTAGTTATTTGCTCCCAGTACCTTGGATCCTTTGCCAGTTTTCACCAATAAATTCCAGCCCCCTCTTGCCTATTATCTGTATCCCTAACCACAGTCATCCCTATCAGCAGAATCTCTTTTCTCCATTCTAGTGCTGGTTTATTTCTTAGAATACTCCCTGCTATTTTATGAATATAAAGTCTGCATCCAAAATCCCAGTCTCTCCTTATTTCTTGAGCTTCCTGCCTGCATCATCATCATCATTCCTTTCCATTTTGAATTATAGTTTTCTGCATCTGCTATGTATAAGAGCTTTAACTGTGTTGCTCTAAAATACCCTGTCAAATTGGGTAATTTTAGTCTGCCTTGTTCTACTGGAAGAATCATCTTATCCCACTTGACCCTTGCTGTCTTCCATTCCCAGATAAAATCCTTCAACTCTTTTAATTGCTATCCCCAGCTTCTCCTCTGGTTGATAAAAATGTCTGAACTGTGTATAAGACTAAAGGGGCTAAAAACATTTTAAATGCTTGTGTAATAGTATCCATATTCATATGACAAAGCTTCAAGTTTCTCAATTGTTGCATTATCTTCTGTTTAGTCTCTTCCCACATATCCTTAGCTGCCACAATAGAATCATTTCTAATCCATACTCCTAAATACTTCATTTTATCATGTACCTATAAATATGGATATTGTTGGACCAATTTGTGTGTGGGTACATAATTTACCGCTATTGCCTTTGTTTTAGCTTCATTAATTTTGTATCATGAGAAGATCTGAAACTGTCTTAAAATGTTCCAAAACATTATAATGTCCCTTTCTGGTTTTGTCATGTATAAAATTATATCATCTGCAAATAGCCCCAGCTTTTCCTGACTACCATAAAAAGCTATATCCTTGAATTTCTGAGTGTCTTATTTTCTTTAACGATGGTTCTAAACATAATGCAAACAACAAAGGGGAAAGCAGACAACCCTGCCTTTTTTTCTACTCAAGCAGAAGTTATCAGAGAGGACCCCACCCACTTTATTTTTCACCGACAGTCCTCATATATACTTCTAATCAACCATATAATTGTATCAGGGAAAGCAAATGCTTCTATTGCCCTGCTTATGACGTCCAAGTCTACTCTGCCAAATGCTTTCTCTGCATCAAGACCCAACAATAAAAGTGGTATTTTATTACTTTCTGCTTTCCTTTAGCTCAGTGTTCTGTTAATATTGTCAAATGTTTGCCCCACTCCACAAAACCACACTGATCCATATCTATCAGTTTTGGTGTCACTTTGGCCATTTTTTAGCCATTATAGACATAAAACTTTATAATCATGGTTTAGTATAGAAATGGGCCTGTATGAGGCTGGATCCAATGGATCTTTACCCTCTTTAGGTATTACCATTACCACTATCACCATCTTCTTCCAGGATGCTGGTATTTTCTTCCTCTTAAAATACTGTCAAACAAAGCCTTCAAGATCTCTATAAGTTTTTTCCCTTCAAACTTCCACAGGAATACCATCTATTCCTGGGGACTTTCCTGTAGATTGGTTATACATAGCCATTTTTATCTCACCTCTTCCTATCCTAACTGTTAGTAATTGAGCCTCTTCTACCTTTAACCTTGGCATATTTAATTATTCCATAAACATTTCTATTTGTACCTTTTCTTGATTACCATATTTCTCTGCTTTATAAAAACTTTCATAAAATTTCCAAAATATTTTTAATACTTCTACAGGATCTCTTGTAATCTTCCTTGTTATATGCTCCCTAAGCTTGGTGACAGCCCTTTCTACTTTCTGTTGCCCGAGTCATTGTGCTAAACATTTTTGTGCTCTAGTATTATCAAAAAACAGTTGCTTAACAGCAATCTTTCTAAACTCATGCATATTATCAAGGTAATCCTTTATTTTCTGTTTAGCGTTCTGCAGTTGCTCATTTTCTTGTTCTGAGAGATTCCCCCTATTTTGCAATACTTTAACACTTGTCAGTCCTTATAAATAATTATTGTTACTTCTTAACCATATCTCTTTCCTTTATTTCCACCCTAGTTTTAAATGCTACTTTAATTTTATCCCACTCCTTAGCTATATTTTCAGAAGCAATTCTATCTTCTGTAGTAGCTCCTGAATTAATTCCAAAGCCCATTCCTTAAATTCCTCTCTTTTCAACTGATAGGATGGCATAGGCGCCGGAAGTTGTTAAAGACTCGGGGGGGTGGAGGGTGACAGGGGCACTGGGTGAACTAAAAAGGGTAATTTTTTATAACTACTTGCTACCGCAACATAGATTCACTTGGAGGACATTTTAAGCTTAGCCAATTCCCTTTTGGTGCTTGAATTAACATTTTCTGATTGGTCTTAGCTATCCCCATGGCTGATAATTGTATATTAGCCCTAGTGAGAATAACTGTGATCATACCATAGATAATTTGAGGGGACCATGTAAGGGATACAGCATTTAGGAACTGCCTCAATCCATTAGTGGCATGAGGGGAAATCCTGGAGTACATTTTCTATTACTCATCCTTAGATCCAAGTTGCATTTGAATATGGATGGATGAGCTTTGCTTTATTTTTATGGATAGTCTGTTCCGGAACAGTGGTAGCCTCTGTGATATATATCCATCTCTCCACAACATTCAGTTTAGATACCTGAACTGAGTATTTCTGATGCCATTTGACTTGCTGATGTTCAGTAGGTCCACCTGTATTATGCTGGAGCATGCTTTGTATGTCAGACATGTCACCTCTAAGCACTCTGTAGGATACTGAGTATAGTAATAAATCTTTGAGGTGGTCCATGCAAGAACTATTGTTTAGGACTTGTATCCTTTTAGTAAGGTATCTCTGAAGGTATTCCAGTTGTTGCATGGGGTTGGACAGATACATGCCAAAGTGGGCATTATACAAAATGATTGACATAGTGAGAGCTTTGTAAAGGGGGACAACAACATCTCTAGATCTAGTCACAATCAATTTGTTTATAAGCTGTGCAATATAGAAAGGCTTTCTTATGACTCTGGGCACGTTAGTCAAAAGTTAGGTCACTGTACAAAAGTTCCCAAATGCCAAACAATTGGATCAGTTCTCAGAGGGCATTGTCATGATTTTGACACCAGTTATTTGGGACAAACTGTCCTGCATGATGGTTAATTTGTTTGGGGATTCAATAACTACTCCTAGCTTGCAGTCATCTCAGACTTAGCTGGCCAAAGCTCTTTGGTATTTCCTTTTACTTTTGAAATGTATATGCCAAACAGAAAAAGTCTCAGCACCGAACCCTGGGGGACTCCATTGGTGACTGGTCTCTTCCCCTGTTTTGATCTCCTGCAGCCTGTGAGCCAAGTTGGCAATGCATCTGGTGATATAAGTGTTTGCTCCTACATTATTCATCTTTTGTACTATACTTGAGAAGGGGATTGTGTCAAAATGCTTGGCCAGGTCAAGGTAATGTTGTGTGAACTTTTTTACCTTCATCCATTGCTTTGGTAACAAGAGTAAAGCTTAAAATTTGCCCATGATTTTGAGCCTTTCACACTTTCCTCTGGGCTGTTTTCAAACACATTTTTAGGGCCATGCATACATGTATGCATTCCTTGATTCACCTTCCTGATTGTATTAAATTATATTCCTTGTATAATACAGCACACTTGTTAGACTTAAGTTAGAGCACATTTTAAATTTATTGTTTAACCATTTTTCCAGTAGGCAATGAAACAAAAATGCATTAACCAATAATGACAAAACTGCCCTATTCAGAACATTTCCATGATAACAGTCTACTTCTACACACAATATATAAATACAGAATCACAGTAGTGTAAGCCATAGGCATGTTGCACAGCTTCTTGAACTCATTTTCAATTGGGGTGGGGGAGGGGGGGGCAAAAGGCCAAAAACCAGGGACACATTTTTAAACATTGCTTGTATAATTTTGGAAAGTTGCTTGCATAAAATGTTGTGTTACCACCATGCATTTCACTGCCAAGTCCTGAACCCAGAACTCTGTGCACTACAGTCAGAGCAACATACCACTAAGCTAAACCAGCAGTTTCTTGAAAGACAGGAAGACAAACTTAAATGGCTATCATATCATTTAGTGAATTCAGTTCTCACTTCTCACCATAGCTCTCAACCTCTTAGCACAAAAACAACAAAGCCAATAATGGGGGCATACAGCCACAAAATAGGGACACATTTCAAATACTGATTTTATAACCTTAGAAAATTGCTAGAATAAAAGGTTTTGTTTTCCCACCGAGGCATACATTCACAAGTGTTGGTGGCTAGCAACTTTAGGCTCTTTTTACCTGTACCCAAGGTACAGGGTTTGAGCCTGAGTACCTCTCGCCACCAGATGTATTCTGTTGGGGGCATTTTGACACAAACACACCTTACTTTGTACATCCCAACAGCCACTCCAGACTCCAATAATAATTAGAATGGGACAGTTGGGAGGTGATCTGCAAAAGTGGGGGGCTCCACTCCCCCCTCGCTCCATAGTTCCGGCATCCATGTAGGAGGGACAGTGCCAGAGTCTCATTTTTATTTCATTACCTTGCATTTTTACTTTAGTTATTATTGGTGCATGATCCGAAATAGTTATTGGGTGCATTTCAAGACCTTCAATTAAATCCACATGTTCATGTGAGATATAAAATCTATCTAGCCTAGCCCAGTTTTTGTATCTCAGTGAATAATATGTAAATTCACTCTGAACTCCTAGTACTGAATTTACATACATCTTCCATGCCAAACATTTTCTTAAATTTCTTCAAAAATCTAACCTCCTTTGTTATATTTTCCCTTCTAGGCCCCCCAGACACATCTTCACTGTTGCAATCCAAATTCCAATCTCCACCTAAAAGTAGTATTCCTTGCTGAAAGATGATTATTTCTCCCAGAATTTCCTTAAGCTCCATTATAGCAGTTTTAGGTAGAATATAAATGCATGCCAGTGTAATCCTCCTCCCAAGCCAGTAGGACCTTAGAACTATGTATCGTCCATTATTATCTTTTTTTCCCTTTTCTATCACTATTGTAGCTCCTCTTGCAATTAATACAAGTACTCCTCTTTTCCTCTGCCCCAGATATTCTGCTGTATAACCATCCTGAAAGCCTTTCTTTATCATATTAAATTCACATGCTCAGTTCTTTCCAGGTGTGTCTCCTTTAGCATAGCTATTTGCACTCTACATTTTTTAATATAGTTCACTACTCTTTCTTTTTATATTTATCTGTAAGACCATTCATATTGAAAGACATTACAGAAAGCATCATTTTCTTATATAGTTATTATTACTACCAGTTATGTATAACTTTTTTGTTAAATGTCTAGTTCCGACTTTTATGTTACATGCATATACTGTTCGGAGGGTTGGTCTTTTATACAGTTGTTTCTTGTCATATCCATTTCTGCCTATGCCATGTCTTGCATGACTGTTTATTTTTTGAAAGCCCTCAAACAGAACAAACAACCCCCCCTAAAAACTATTAACTTAATAAAAACACACAAAACTATGTACATCTTCAAATATTGAAGTTTTTACTTCCTAATAAGAACAAAAGTTCTAAGTTGATAGCCACACAGACAGGCTAGAATTAACTAACAAGAAAGATTAGTCAAGCTAAGCTGCATGGTACAACCTGTGCTATTAGTAAGTGCTATTTGATTATGTCTATCATTATAGCTCTACCAGCTGAGAAAACACTTGAATGTTTCCAAAAAACACTTTCTCCAAGCCATTTCTCTTTATCAAATTGTCTTCTAGTGACATGTAAACCAGACACAAAACTGCTAAGGGTACCTTGTATACCAGAAAAAAGTCTTATAATATTCAATATTCTTTTTCATTTGCATGCTTTGTAATAAACTTGGTACTGGATAATGCCTAGGGGTTTTAACCAAATCATTTCTCTATGCAAGCCTGGGAAAAGCACACTGATTTTTCTTTTTCACACTCTCTTAAACAGACCCTTCCTCTCTCCCCACTCTCTTCCTCTTTTTTATTACAGTGCCTATGTTTCTTAAAACTGAACAAAGAAGAAGAGAAAAGAAGGGAGAAAAAGAAAAAAAAGCACATGTTAATATTAGTATCCCCATTGCATTAAAAAAAATGAGAAAACTTTATTTCAAATCAAATTGGTTTTGTGTTATCATTAAAGCTCTCACAGCTGGGAAAACCCCTGATTGTTTTCAGAGGCCATTATGTCGTAGCCAATTTCTCTGTTCTTTTTTTCTTTTCTCTCAGGCAATCCCCTTCCACCAAACTGTCTCTGGTTTCTCTTTATCAGATTGCCTCCATAGAGACATAAAAACCAGCTGCAGAATTGCTATGTAGTATACATGCATTTGCTATTAACAAAGCCTAATTATATTTAATATTCTTTTTCACTTACATGCTCTTTCTTAAAACTAAATCTAAGGTCCTTAAGCCAGTCATTTCCCCATGCAAGAATGAAAAAAGCACATTAATTTTAACTTTGATGCACCTTTTTAATCACACTCCTTTTTTATGGCATTGACTATATTTCTCAAAACTGTACAAGAAGAAAGAGAGAAGTGGGGAGAAAAAGGAAAACAACAACAACAATACCTGTTTACAATCCCCGTTACACTTAAAAATATGCAAAGAAAACCATGCACCACAAATACAGTACTATTAAGGATACTGATTGGGTAGGTGATTGAATTAGCAGCCAGTTTGAGGTAGTGTGGTGGAAGATTATCAGCTGAGGTAGACCAGGATTTTAGTTTATGTACCAGTTTCTTAATGGTGTCAGTAGGTATGGGTTGAAGTGAGAATCGGGTTTGTATGACATTTTGTTGTAGGGGGGTTAGTAATGACAGGGTTAGAAGTAGTTGATGGTCTGGGGTTGATGTTTGAATAGGTTGAAGGGTGGGGGGGGTCCAGCATTAGGGGTGTTAGTTAGTAGGTCCGATATTGACTTTATGAAGTGCTTGATAACATTTTTGGCTATTTGTGATGGAGGGGTATCAGGTGATAGGGTGTGGTCTCTATTTGTTCCAGGGTTAAGTAGAGAAGATATGGAGTACCAACATGTATTGGTTGAAGCTGAGAATAATATGACTTCTTATATATCTTGTGTTTTGAAATTAACATGATTTTGTTCATTTTTATTCTGTTTCCAGGTTATCCAGGCTAGGTCCTTTGCTTCATCAGGTGTTTACATTCCTTAGAGAGCCATGGAGCTGAGTTCTTTTTGATTCTTTTCATATGAATGGGAGCTAGGGTATTAAGTATGTGAAGGGAGGAAGGTGTTATTAAAGTATAGTACTGCATCATTAAGGGGTAGTTCCTTAAGGGGTGTCCAGTCTATTTCATGTAGGAGATTGTTGAATTTATGCTGACAAAAATTAATTGAGTTCCTAACTGATTTTACAGTGAGTACCCTTAGTTTTTGGGAGTTCGTTCTAAGGGAATACGCTGGCAGATGATCGCTGAGTGAGCTAGACAGCATACCCGGAAGAGGGGTAATTGGTGGGGTGGGATACTAGGATCCAGTTTAGGGTGGATTGGCAGGTAATATCTTTGCTGTATCTTGTTGGAGTATTGATAAGCTGAGAAAAGCCATACAGATTTATACTACTGGGGGGAGGGGTTAAGCTATGGTTTGCCAATCTCTATTTACGTCTCCTAAGATTATTGTTTTGAGGTTTATTGTTTGTGATGTGCAGGACAAAATATTTTCCAACACTGGTATATTGTTACTTGGTGGGATATATATTACCATTATGCAAATTCTTTTTGATATGTTGAGGTTCAAGAAAGAGATTAGTACCTCGGCATTGGAAAAGGTGGATATATTACTGGTGCAGGGTGTGATGTTGAGCACAGAGGGATATAGAAGAGCTATCCCCCCCCCTTTTTTTAGATCTATCTCTTCTGGTTATTGCAAAGTTTGGAGGTATTATTTCTGAGTATTTTACACCAGGGTGTAGCCATGTTTCTGTAAGGGCTAGTATGTCAGATTTAATTTGATCCGTAACAAAAGTAAATAAAAAGTTCCTAGAACACACGAAGTGCAAATAAAATGAATTAGAAATAAAAAAGATAAAAAGCACTTCGACACAGCGGAAAAAGGCAACTAATTTAATCACAACAGGTTAGCGCTTTCACGGTCACTCAAACAACCGCTTCATCAGACAAATATTTCATAAAACAGTCAATATTTAAAAAAACTATGCACCAGTGAGAATGCCATACTAATTAACTATCTTATAAAATTTAAAGCAAAACAACATATATAAAAAAGCATATAAAAAACATATATAAAAAAATATTAATCAATAAGTTAATGTTAAATACATCTCTGACATAAAAATGGTTTCAAAGAAACCATATAATTGATACCTGGCTATGTATCAGCTTTAAAAAGGATAATCCATTTTTGCTCAATGGCTTCAGTCTTATTACAAATATCACCACCTCTCTTGCCTTCATTTATTAGTTCCAATACAAAAAACTTAAATTCATGACTTATGCCATTACATTCTACATGTTTAGCTATTGCATTAGTAGTCTTCCTATTACTGACATCCCTAAGATGCTCTACCACACGTTCTCTAAGGGACCTGTTGGTCTTACCAACATAGAAAACATAACAAACTGTACAGAAACAGTAATAAACTAAATTACGACTAGTGCAATCAGCATAAAAAGGAAACTCGACAAAGCAGTCATGAAAGGGATGTCTAAACTGGGAGGTACTATATAGAAATTTACAGACATGGCAATGTCTACATGGATATGTACCCTTACGTTGTGATTCTAGTACTACATCATCATCTTTACTATAAGAAAGTTGTTTCTTTAAAGACAAGGTATTCTTAAAAGACAACAGTGGAGTCTGAGAAATACATTTTCTCAGCTTATTATCTGAGTATAGAATATTCCAATGTTTCCTGATAACATCACAGAATATATTGACATCACTTGTATAGGTTAACAAAAACCTCATATTCATATTGTTACTATCAGATGACTCAACCACATCTGGATACGATTTTTCCGAAAAATAAGGTTTACCTATGCTGTGCCTTTCTTTCATAACTTGATCTATGTAGTTATTAACTTCTCTCTCAGAATATCCCCTGCTGAGAAAGTCTATTTTCAAAATATTAAAAGCTTGTAACAAATCATGTTCATCACTATGTATTCTCATCGTCCTAAGGAATTGACCTTTAAGCACATTCCTGGACACATGCCGTGGATGCATACTACCTTTATGTAGTAAAGTATTTTTTCTAATCTTTTTCCTATATAGAGATGTTTTAAAGCCACCTATGTCTTTCCTCTTAATATAAACATCTAAAAAGCTTACCTTTTCCACTGAATATTCATAGGTAAATCTCAAAAACGAAGTGGTAGAATGCAACCACTCTATAAATTCAGATAGACTAGTTCCATCACCTTCCCATAACAAAAAACAACATTGCCAACAAAACATCTATACCAAAGCACCCTAGGATGAGCTAAAATCCCTATTTCGGACTCCCATTGAGTTAAAGCTAAGTTGGCGTAGCTATTGGCACAAGACGTACCCATAGCCACGCCAACTTTCTGCAAGTAATAGTCATTACCAAACATAAATACATTGTTATCAAGGATGATATCAAGTAAGTCACAAATAAGAAAAACTTTATCATTCGAGTAACATTTCATACCATTAAGCATAGTCCTAATATTCTCAATACCCCACTCATTGCGGATGACCGTAAACAATGAGCCTATGTCCAGGGTAACAAGTAATAGCTCTCTAGTGCTATCCAATCCTGCAGTCCCCCTATACAGTTCTTCTAGAAATTTTTTTGTGTCCCTTAAAATAATAGGTTGTTGATCAACAATAGGTCGTAGCAGCTTCTCTACAAAAATAGAGAGAGGTTCAGTGACCCAGCCTCTCCCAGACACAATCAGATGCATTGGTGGATCCACCAGACTTTTGTGTAGTTTAGGCAAACCATATATTAAGGGGATATTTGGATTATCTACACTAAAATATTTAAACAAATCCTCATTAATGACTCTAGAAATCAACAAATCAAAAATGAGAAACAAAACGTTCTCAATAAGTGCTCTAACCGTAACTTTAGAAATAGTAACAAAAGTATCAGAATCACTCAAGAGCTGAAGCGTGCTCTCAACATATTTATCTCTACTCCCCCTCCTTTATCTGCAGGATGAAAAGATATTGTTTTCAAATGTTTAAGTTCCATTAACGCATCATTTTCATCTCTAGTTAAATTAAAAAAATTACATTTACTTTCATTATCAAAGCATTTCCTAATATCCTCTTCACAAACATTACTGAAAACAACAAAATATGAAAAAAAATATATAAAACTCAGCAAAATGTGCATAATCATAACACAGTAAATGATATAATACATTCTATTCAGTCGGTTTAACAGCACATTATTAACATTTACTTCTGTATGTAATTTCTAGGTAATCAACACACAGGAAAATATCCATAACAAGACATATGCAAATGAGTAGATTGGAAAATGCTTTACTCATTAAATTATCAAGACAATGATTTCTAGCTACACATTTTATCTTTTAGCAGTGAAATTGGATACCAGACATTCATTAGTACTGGTTAATGCATATAAAGCATTTATCTCAAAACCAGACACTAAAGAATGTACCAATATAACCAAAACCTAAAAACATTAGGTCAGTCCACCGAGAATGTTGAAAAATTGAATTATTTAGTGCTTTTGTCCACTCATGGAATGTAGACTTCTTTAGAATGTTAAAGCAATTAACTCAGCCATGGTCAGTTAACTTTGTCTAATTCATAAGCCCAATAAGGCTCTCTAGTGATGTGTCATACGCAGTTTTGATGAATGGCTTGGGAGATTGGACTCAACTTTCCAGTGGCATTTTTACCTTATATTTTCCACTCAGACCATACACCTCAGTCTAATGCATAACCTGTTATGTTTTTTTTAACTGACTGAAAATTAGATGGAAAAGGTAAATGTTCTGATTTCCAAAAATGACATTGCAGGAAACAAATACACTGTTTTAGCATGGAGTTATAAGGTAAATATGCCACTACTAAGAAGGCAGTCCAGATCTTACATATGTATTTTCCCAGACGACTCAGTTTTTTTACAAGTGCTGTAAAAACCAAGTTTAACACACAAACATGTTCTTTCCCACAGAAGGCTTTCTTTATCAAATTATTGGACTTGAAAACTAGTCTCCATCTGAGAAGCCAGTGAAATTCCATTAAGAATACAGATAGTGTCATATAATTAAATGTTTCTTGTAACTAATCCCTTTAATTTTGAACCAGTTCTGTCTTTCATTAATTGCTAGTAACAGACCAGTTTTGTTCAGATGTGACAAAAGGATGCATTATGTTAACCTGGTCCTTATGACAGTGCAAATGCACAACATTCCTGAGAATAAAACCTGAAACTATAGAACTGGTTGTTGAAGAATCAAGCCATTGTTTTTATAATGAAATCAGAGTATTTTGCCCAGCTTAGTGCTTCACTGCCTAGCATCAAATTTTAAACTGTGAAAAACAGTACAAGTGTCCTCAACGGTTAGTTTTCATTTCATTTTCAGACATATAAATTGGAATATCTTGCAAAAGTTTTTTGATTATATGAAGAAAGTTAGGGATGTATATCAAACAGATTTAAATGGAATAAGTGCAATAATGAAAGGTTACACCATATTTGTAATAAAGTTGCCTCATACAAGTATAAAACAGCCACCTATTCTCTCAGTGTTTTGCTTTCTGTTAGTGGCTTTGGTGCCAGGGAGGCATTTGTGAATGACTTTTCTTCCATTATGACATGGGTGAAGACTTACCTAGCAATAGCTGTAAGTGTCTCCATAGAGAATGAGAGAGGTCACCATACAATTGAAACCCTGCAGGAGGGTGAGATCTCCAATAAATGAATGGGGTACATCACTGAGGGTGAAGTAGTTGCTGAGGTACATCACACCACTCACTTTTTGGGAATGCATGTTTAAAAGCTAGAGAAACCAAAACATACAAGCCTTCTGTGTGATGGCACCAGGATACTGCTGCCCAATTTTCACTGTCATTAATAGGAGTGGATGAGCATGTGAGTAATATATATGATCCCAGTGTGCTTGAGTTTATTGAAGCGGGACCAAAGAGAGAGAAAATAAAAGTAGTGACACAAAGTGATAGCGTGCGTGTGTGTGTGTGTGTGTGTGTGTGTGTGTGTGTGTGTGTGTGTGTGTGTGTGTGTGTGTATATATATATATATATATATATATCTATAGATATATATATGTGTGTGTGTGTGTGTGTGTGTGTGTGTGTGTGTGTATATATATCTATATCTATAGATATATATATATTTTTTTACACACAACAGCACTGACTAACTTGAGCAGGAGAATGTTTTCATTTGTGACAGTGGTAACCTGAATTTATCCTAGTGGCCCCAGTATGCCACAACAGGACAACTGGCTGGGAATGGATCCATTGGCCAAAGATTAACATTCCTAATGAAGTAAGGGTTAGGGTTTTAATGATGTTTACAACCTCTTTGTGGAGACCATTGTAGGCTACAATAGGAAAAGACAATGAAGGTCAATGCTGGCAGACATGTACAGTAGGAACGTGTGTGTATATTCTGACACCACTGCTTGTCATGTATTTTATGGGGCTAACTTGGTCACACATAATTAAAAAAATGCCATAAACCTGCAGTGTGATAGCATCATGACCCACTGCCTATAACCTGACCTCACTAAGAGCATGACTATGAGAGTTGGACAATGGGGAAGGGGTCCCAAAAATCTTGCAGTAAATGGAGTGGGAAGTATAAAAAAAATGTATAAAAAAAATTACAAAGTTCTATTGTTGTTGTGTCTTTTGGCTTTTCCCGGTTAGGGGTCGCCACAGCGGAACTCCGGTCTGCTAATGATTGGCAGTAGATTTTTACGTGCCGAGTTGCCAGCTTTGACGCACAACCATCAAGGAAGGTACGCCCATTCACGCATGTCTCCACAAAGAAGACGCTCTGGCTGAGAATCGAACAGGACAACGTCTTACTGTGAGGCGACAATGCTACCGCAGCACCACCACCGCAGTATTATACAAAATCAAAAAATGGGATGGTTTCGTGGTAGACCAGGTCAGAGAAAAAAGCAAAGCAAATCCAAGAAAAACTCTGTCCTTAGAAATGCCAAATTATTTTATTAAAACAAAACAAAAGATGCAAAGCTTTCAGGCAAAAGCCTTCCACAGTGATTTAGCACTGAGGAAGGGTTTTACCAAAAGCTTTACATCTTTTGTTTTGTTTTAATAAAAGAATTTGGTGTTTCTAAGGATGGAGTTTTTCTTCTATAAAATTCTATTGTACCCACATTTTACTGTTTTGGGATCCTTAAGACTCTCCAGACTTTAACAATTTCTGAACAGTTCCACTTTATCACACCTAGTTTGGAGTGTTTTATTAAAATGTCATGGTCTGCAATATCAAATCCTTCTGTCTGTTCATGAAAACTAAGAATAATGCAGTCTCCTATTTTAGGTAAGATGGATAAAGGATGTAATCAACATAGAAATATGAAGTTACAAGAAGAAAGCAACACCTGATTCAGAAATCGCAAGAAAATAAAACTATCTAAACATGTATTAAACACTGAAACAAAGATGACAACATCAAATAAGGACTAGAACACTGAAACAAAGATGATGACCTTACACAGGACTAGGTATCTAACTTAGTTCACATGCTTTCCAACCTGCTGAATAAACTGCAGATCGCAGGTACCCTGCAGTATCTTTCTGCTTAGCTTTAGGTATAATTTAGTTATGACTGTCCAGTACATTCTTCAAGTTAATACTAGCTGATACTAAATTATATTAGACAAGGCTGCTTTATCAACATTACTGGTACAATAAGTCTGAGCTCTACTTCAAAATTAAACCAGTTTCCTCCACTATAAGCTAAAACCAAAGTTGTTATAGAAGAAAATAGAGGCATTAACTTTTCCTACTGGCAAAGTAGCTAAAACCATAGATATGTTTAAATATCTATGTCTATTTAAGTTACAGATGTCACGTCTAAGTGGCCTCTAAAGAATGACCCTATATCTATGTGATCTCTTTAAATATTTTATTTATTTATTAGTCCCTCTAGGCCAGTGTCCTTTATTCAGAGGACAACCAAGGTGGTATTCATGCTTACTAGGGGAAAATTTGTCCATGCCACCAGGTAACTTCCCTTCTTTTTTTTTTTTTTTTTTTTTTTTTTTTACAAGTGTCATGGGATCTTTTACATCCACCTAAGCTACCACTATTTCAGACAGATGGGACTATTGTATAACATCTCGTCTGAACTGCAGATTTGAGAGCAGCACCATCTTATGTTGCACTGCAGTGTCAGAAGTGGAAAATGAATCCAAGTACTTGGCATGGGAGTAGACAGCATCAAATACAAGTCGGGTACCTGTTGAGCCACTGACACTTAATACACTTTTGTGTATTTATTCCTGCCTCACTCTCATTATAACATGTGACTGGAAATCTCAGATGAACAAATGTAGCAGTAATGCCAATCAGGTAAAAGAAAGCATAAAATCTATTTTATCTCTGCTTAGATTTTAAAATTATTCTCTCTCTACTGATAATTGTTCATATAGAGGTTTAATAGCAGCATATAGCTGCCTGGTTTTAGCATTTCAGTACACTGCTTTATGTTACTGTGCCTTTACGACACCATGCTAGAGTTTAACAGAGTTACTTTCAATTCTTTAAACTTCTCAACAAAGAAAAATGTGTTAAATTGAACAATTTCCTCATCAAAACTGTTTACTTTCTGCATTCTGACCATCTACATTTTGTAAACCATGCTTGGTTTAACAAGCTGTGCTTTTTTCCTTAAAGACGCTTGGGGGTATTTAGACATTTTAAATGGGTACTCTTTTTATGTACTCGTGTCTAGGCAATCTTTAGGCAAAGTAAATGGTTTCCACATCTTGCACAACAGTGTGAGTGTGTGCACACAGCTATTGTGTGTGTGTGTGTCTGCCATATCTGCTTCCTGACTTGCAGGTCTGTATCACCTATGGGCAGTAGGTGCATGCCAAAATGGAGGGCACCCAGTAGAAAATTATTCATTTGGCTTGTGAATTATTACTGGTGTATCTGCCAGTGGACGTACCCACACGTGCACAGCTGCAGACAAAATTTGTCATTTAATGAGTGTATGAGCTCTGCAACAACATGTATATGTTACTGTTCATGACTTCTCTCCACTGTATCCAATTGAGTATCACCTGCAGTTACCAGTTTTAGCCACTGTGTATAATACTCTGCAGGTATATTGGATCATGGCTATCACCCTCAAAAGGAAAACACAACTGCATGTGACATGTGTGCATGTCTAGGTGCCTCTGCACCTATATGATTTCAGATGACTGTGTACTGTGCTGTGCTGAATTTGAGGTGGAATACCCCCATGTGGCCCACTTTTGCATATGTCTCAGCTACACAGACTACACACACTGACCCTCTCTCTCCCCATGAAAGGTACCACAGTCTTTCCAGGGGTGTAAAAACTATACTATTAGCCAAGTTCTCCTTCCTTGTCTCTAATGCTACAAATTCCCAGCACTGTCAGCTATTCAGTTAAATTCCATTCATTTGATTCAAAGCAATCTTGTGCAAGATGGTACTGAAGCCTTATATCATGGTAATAAAGGCTACTTAGTGTGGTAAGAATGCCAGTGAGGTCAGAATGCACCAGTGTCTGTAAACACTTAGCCTGTACACTGGATTATCCACACCTGGCACTGCAACCTATGCAGTACTACTTTGCATGAAGCATGCAACGTCTACATGCATCCAAAAGACAAAACAGAAAATGGCTGCTGAAGTGGGAGGAGATGAGAGAAACCTTGATGACTGCCATTCACTTCCTTGCAGCAGTGTCAGTCTGACCCAAAGACTTTGGCTTGCCAAGAGACACTAGGTGAGATGGAGTGGCTATACTTGAAAGTCCAGGTGGTGGTCTTGGTGGGGGGAGGGATGACGTCATGATTCTTGGCTAGGGATAATTTCTCTAAGAAATAAGTATCGGACTCCTCTAGTCTTCTTTTCTTTATTTTCTGGTCTCTATATCCTTTTACTTTTCTTTGTCTTTCATCATTTTCTTTAGGGAGATCACCTTTTAACATTTCTTTAAGGACTGCTTTGTTGCTTTGATCTAATAACATCCTTGCACTGATATTATACCTATAAAACCAGTTTGAATCCTGCAGACCAGTTCACCTAACTGGTTAACAAATGAAAAATTAAACTAAAGATCAACCTTTGAAAAAAATCACATTGCTCAGTTCATCAACACATACCTTAAATTCTATAAATGGATTAATATAGATTCCAAAAAGGAAATGAACAGTCCAGTCAACTAATGTTTGAGCAAATCATATAATACTTTCATTAGGTAGATCAGAAAAAAAGTGATGTCTTACTGAAATTTATTTTCAAATTATATTAATGGGCCTAATTTGCATAACATCAAGATCATCATGCAATGAACGTATCACAACATCCAGTGTTTGTTCAGTAACAAATTTATATTTTCTGCATAAACTACTATAGTAGATTTAAGCACAAAATGTTTGCTTATATTAACTACTATAGTAATTGACAGAGATCCTAGTATGGAACCCCTGTGGCAGACTGCATCCTTGAATACAATATATCACATGACCGACTGTACTGAAGACTTTTGGTAGTTCAATATACACAGCTAAACTATACTCTGATCTATCATTTGCCCTATAGACTTCATAAAGAAGGGCTTTGATGGAAGATAGCAGTTCTTAAAAAAGACACGTTGGAAACTGGCCCATAAATTATTGATTTCTAAATAATACATTATTCAGTTAGACTAAATAATGCTTTAAAATATTTTGACATGGGTTTGAAAGTGCTATTGGCCACCTTTTTTCACTCAAGCACTAACATAACTATTTTCCACATTCACAAGAAGGTATCAATTATGAAAGCTGAATTAAAATGTGTTTGATTGGCCAGCCTCATAAATTCAGATTTAGTTTCGTGAAGCTCAGAATAGTGCTATCCACTGTAATAACAGGTCAAGTCCTGGTATGGGAAATGGCCTTGAATACTTGCTCTTCAGATACAATAGAAAAGCAAAAAGGCTGTGATGACATGGCTTCCAGTTTTAACTCTGCTACCTTTCTATTAAAGTTTGATTTCAATTATTTACTGAACTCTAATATTCCATTAATTTTTCTTAAGGTTTTAGCAATACCTTTTATGCTGTTCATAAATGTTCCCTTGTTTTTATTCAAGTAATTCAAAATATTCCAGGCCTGTGACACATTTCTGTAAACTTTATTTTTCATATCTAAAACTTTTTTTTGCACTGCATAACTGTTTCAATAAATTTATCTGCTTCATGTATGCTTTCACTTTTATTGTGTTCTCCTTGATGTATGATTTAAAATATTTATTTTAACTAGTATGTGTGATAATATATCTAAATCCAGCCAATGAGTTTTTTCCTGTATAAATGTGTCTTTGTACATAATGTTTCCAATCTAGCTATAGTACTTGTTATAAAATTGTTATAATGGAAACATTTTCATGTACAGATTTTATGAAATGCATCATAGCCCAGCCCATGCCTTCTAGTACCTTTCATACAAATTGCTTTGTTAAACACTTGAAATTCTTTCCTATGAAAATTTTGTGAAAATACAGGGCCTGTACACAGGGGTACTTTACATAAAAGGGATACACTGCTACTCATTACATCAAACCCAGTTTTGTAGTTTGAAATTTATATTCTTTGATTAAGCCCTAATCAATAACTGAGCAGTTCCTAGAATTATTGTCAAGCTAATTTTGCAACCCACTGCTGTAATCTCAGTGTTGGAAGTTTCTCCAATAGAGTTACATCAGGTATCAATCAGCTCTGATTAAAATCTCCAGTAGTTATCCACTCTCCTTGTTCACTTGATCATAAACCTTCTTCAAATAACTTAACCCCTAATTTAGTGTACCATGAAGCAAATAAACAGCAGCCAGCACTACAGATTCCCATATCCCATATATTCTCAAAGTAAAAATATTAAATCTGTCAGCATCATGCTAAGCAATCAAAACAACAAAAAATTATATTCAGTTTCAACAATTGTAACTATAACTATCTCCAATTTAAACATGCAGAAAAGAAGTTTCAGACAAAAAACAGTGAAAAAATGCTTAAGTTTTCTTTCTTTATTTACCATTGTTGTGGTTTAAAGATCAGGAAAGCACTGTGATGAGAAAAACAGTACATGGGCTCAGTTTCTTCTAAGAGTACGTGGCAATTTTTAGGTTGAATTCTTTGTTATTGTTTAGGATTCTGAAAGGCTAGCCTGTAGCTCTATTCCCTTTTGCTGGTCTACTTACTATCAAAAGAGATGTTAAGGAACTCTTTCACGAACACCTTTGCATTCACAGTAGGGTTAAACAGAAGAGATACTCTGGATTTATATTTTATAAAACCCTCAATCCCATTAAAGGCATATGAATTTGTTCAGGTCATTTGTGAATGTATTCTGCACTTTCACATATGTATAGCTGTAATGGTATGGAGTCTTTAGCATTTTACTAATGCTTGTTTTCAGTCTGAGGCTCTAAATATTTCATGTGCTCTCTGGTATCAGTATCAGATAACAGCTATTATTATTCCCATTTTAATACGAAATGCTCCATTGTTCTTAACACAGAAATAACCTATTACTAAACAAAACTCTGTTTAGCAGAGTGGTGAAGATATAGTACCCAAGTGTCTTTGCATATAGAAGATTAAAGTCAGTTTTTCTTTGACCTTTGCTTTAGTGGGACAATTGCCCTTCCTGAGGTTTAGATATTTCTGATTTGGGATTACAGTAGTCAGTGTTTCTTTAAAATGGAATGCACTTCCACTAGATATAGTACATGGGCATTTTTGAGTAAACGTACATCATTGGTGATTCAATAGACATCTAACTAGTCTGGGCTCATCTTCTCTGCCAACAGAATCAACCAAGTAAAATAAAAGTCTGCAATTAGGATGTCACGTTCTAACAAAAGCTATATGTAAAAGCAATCAACCTGCCAGACATGAACTAAGAATTGCTACATTCAGTGTAAGTTCACTGAGAGGATGTAGCTTGTAAGTGGATAACATGATGGTAAGGAGGAGGCTACACATCCTATGTATCCAGGAGACAAGATGGAGGGGCAGTGCAGCAAATCTATTTGGCTTGGGATCTGGGGTCTACCACTCAGGAGGAAGACAGGTTAGAAATGGTGTGGGAATTTTGGTGAGTGAGAGGCTTCAGAAGGCAGTGAGAGATGTTATCAGCATTAGTGACAGATGCATGGCAATCAGACTCCAGCCTAATGATAGGGCAATATTCATAATCTCAGCCTATGCCCCACAGCAGGGTTGTGATCCTGCATTTCCTTAGTCTCTACTAGATAAAGCAGGGCAACATGAATTGGTGTTAATAATGGGTGAATTGAATGCACATATTGAAACATTGGTAGAATTACTGCAAGCTATGTATAGGACCTAATGACTCAAATATGAACGGTGTCCAGTATCATAGAGGGGTTTCCAATGGGATTGGGAGTGGGTGTGCACCAGGGTTCAGCTCTGAGCCCACTGCAGTTCATACTGGTGATAGACTACATTAGCAAACAGTTCAGAGAGGACAGATTAACAAAATTTCTGTATGCAGATGATGTAGCATTACAGGCAGACTCTGAGCAAGAACTTCAGCAAAGGATATGGGCACAGAATGCAAAACTGAAGGCACATGGAATAACACTGAGTACAGATAAGACCATTGTAATCCTAACAAATGGGGGAAAACAAAAGAAGCTGAGAAATGAGATAGAATGGAAAATAATGGTACAGGTTAATGACTTCAAGTATCTGGGAGGGGTGGTTGAGGATAGGTTAATGGCTTCAAGTATCTGGGAGGAGCAGTTGAGGAGAAGGGAAGTCTGAATGAGGATATCAAAGCTAGAAACAGAAGGGCTGCAGCCAACTGGCACAGAGTGTCAGATGTAGTATATTTGAGAAGAATGCCAAAGAAGCTGAAAAGTAAGGTGTACAAAACAGTGATGCAACCAGTACTACTGTATGGTACAGACATTTGGGATGTAAAAGCAGAGCAGTTGAAGAAGCTAGAAGTGAAGTAGATAAAGTGTCTGATATGGATGGCAGGATGTACACTGTGATACAGATGAAGAAATGAGGATATAAGAACAGAAGCCAAACTAGCTCCAACTGTAGAAAAGATCAAAAAGAACTGACTGTGGTGGTTTGGGCACACATGCAGAAAAGCAAAAGACAATCTGATGAAGATGATTTGGGACAGACAGAAGAAGGTAAGAGGAAACCAGGGTATCCAGCAAAGAGGTGGATTGATTGTGTGGGAGAAGGCCTGCAACAGTCAGGCATAAGTGTCAAAGAAGGCAGGAAAGTGGGATTGAAAAGAGAGAGAGAGTGAGAGAGAGAGAGAGAGAGATGGCAACAGTTGATACAACCCCTGATCCCTTGTGGAAAATGGGGAAAAGGGAGTTCAGGGGTGCATGATGATGATGATGATGATGACACTGCCAGCCTAACAGCAGTGGCAAGGTAAGTCACAGAGAATCCTGTGGCAAAGACTCATTGATCTCCTATAGGACCTGTAAAGCAAACCTTATCCAGTTTGAGGAAGTTGCTTTGAAAGGTACAGTGGCTGAAGGGCAGGACACAGAGGGCTATGGAGGCATGAATCATATTAGGAATAAAGCAGGTGACTACAGAAGTACTGCAGCTGTCAGTCCTGGGCTCTTCAGTGTTTGTTTTAGACATATCTGATAAGAGTAGAGAACAGATTCAGTTTCTTTGCTTATTAGACAAAGGTAAATGCAGCAGCAGAAGATGACTAGAAGAATCTAAGGAATGATTTGGAAAGGCTTGCCAAGAAGGAAGAAAGGTAGAAGTTTTAGTTTACAGCAGAAAATACAAAATACTTCATTTGAGTCACAAGGGAAACTGATGGCAACAGTGTAGGAAAATTATCTAGAGGTGCTGATAACCAGAATGGACCAGCTGGAGCAGGGTGAAAGAAAAACAGCAGCAGAAGAAAGAATTGTGGAGTGCATCTTTGGGGGTAGACAAAGATAATGCTCCCACTCTACTGGTTTCTAATCAGGCCACACTTTGAGGAGTCTCCATTGTCCTCAAGACTGTACAATGAGAGAGACATAAGGTTGCTATCCAGAGTCCAGAAGAGACCCAAACAGAATGGTATGAGGGGTGAAGAAGAATGATTTGATTCACAGAGATGATTTTTTTATTTTATTTGTCCTTTGTTGACCAGGTTAAGTGGTATTTATGCTACTAGGGAAATTTGGCCAGGGCCTCCAGGAACTTCCTTTACTCATTGTTACAAGTGGGACCCATTTTGGAGGACCACTTCCTGTTTCCATTCCAGGTGCAGATGTGGCCTGGAGAATCAGGAAGGCAGTTGGAGACAGAAGGAGTTGATGGTGTGGTAAAATAAATGAAGGCGAAAACAAATTTTGAGACCAGATAATATGTGCAGGATTCTGAGGAAATGTTTCAAACAAATCTGTTTGATGGAGATAAGTCAGCAAACGATGGATGTATAATTACAACCCTCCAGTCAGGAGGGTTTCAGTATGATTTACATAAAGAAATGGTGATGCAGAGTGAGCCAGATAATGAAGGAGATGTTTCCTGGGGATGGGGAACATTTTGGAGAAAATACAAAAGGAGGATGCAGAGACAATCCTGAAGAATGAAAGTGAGATGGAAAAGAAAACATACAAAGTAAAATAAGGAAAAAGTGGAGTAGCAGGAAAGGCAACAGAAGAAAATGAAAAACAGAAGTACATGCTAAGGATTCAAAGTAAGGAAGACAAAGAAACAGACAGGTATGAAGTGTGCGACAACTTAATAGCTCCTTTGGGTGTAAAAGCCCATGAGGTAAGAACATTTATTCTTATTAACAAAGACATTTTGTGACATTATATTTGAGACATTTTTTTTCAACAAAAGATTTTCTTGGAGAATATGAATAAAAGGCTGTAATCCATGGGATCTTTATGTGATAAAAGCATTCAACAAGGAAACAAAAAAGAAAAGTCATGTACAATTTCTAACAGAGGTAGAAAGAGAGACTTTGAAAGGACATTTGAAAACTTTATTTAAAGAAGTACTGGACATTAACAGTTTATGACAAAAAGGGTTTATGGACTGGTGGCTGGGACTGTAATATTGTGTTAAAAATAGAAAGAAAAAAATATATACAGATACCAAGCATGATAAATATGGAGAGGAGTAGGAGTGTCATAACTGGGGACAACCCAAAACATTTTGTGTGTTTGTGTGTGTAAAAGAAAGACATTTAATAAGCAACTGTAACAAAAGGAAATGTTATATTTGTGGGGAAATGGGACACAATGCAAAAAATCAAATCAAAGTCAAAGTAAACTTTATTGTCATACAGATCAACACAGAGGAAAAAGTGTGTATCACTGCATGAAATTTCAATATTCAGGCTTGTACCATATGAATGACAGTTTACAGAAGGAAGATAGATTAAATTAATAAAAAATGTAAATTAAATTAAATTAAAAAAATATAAAAAACCAGTAAATAAAGTAAAACAAATTTGAAAGCTAGATTTACATCAGAAATACAACAGCAGGAATAGGCTCACTTGAAATATAAGGATATGCAAAAAAAAAACAGTACTATAATAAATGAGAGGCACACATGTAAACTTACCCACTACCAATATATACCATAAACGTACAGTTCACAGTTTTCCTAGTGCATAGAGAGAGAGAGAGATATGAAGTATGCATGTAAACTGAAATGTTATAAATGTAACAAAATTGGACATTTATTGATGGATTGCAAAAAAATAAAATAACACTAAGGAAAAAAAACAGAAAGAGAAAAAAATGAGCAAAGAGAAATTTTACAAGTAGTAGAAATCGAAGAAAAAATAAATGAAAAAAAAAGAGGACATAGAAGAAGGTTCTGAAATAAGTGATGAAGACATAATGTGGGGAGGTAGTAAAAGAAAATTCTATTGGTAAAAGGGTAAAGACAGAAAAAGAAAATTTAAAGGGATAAGTATAAAAGAAAAAGAAGGGAAAGGGATGTGAAAGAATTTATACACACACACACACACACACACACACACACACACACACACACACACACACACACACACACACACACACATATGTACACAGCTTATGACTGGGGGATGATATAATGATTAAAATGTTTGACAAACAGAGACAAGGTACATGTTTGATTCTCACATGTGGGAAGAAAACTGGCTAGGCTTATTAATAAGAAATCTAGCCTAGTACTTAGCTATGAAATTAGAAACCATGAATCTAAGGAAAAGGGGAAAATTAAAATTTTAGAGTGCTTTCTGTAAATATGAATAGTATTATGAATATAGTAAGAAGAATAAGAATTTTGGAGTGATGTAATATATGTGATGTAGATGTAATTATATTAGAAGACACAAGAGCTTTAGCAAATGAAGAAAGATTACAATCAGAGAAACTATGGGAAGGAAAGATAATCTGGAATTTGGGAAACGAGAGATTTTCTGGAATAGCTATATTCTGTAGAAATACAATAAAGATAATGTAACTTTAGCAAAAATGGGAAGATTAACCATTGTAGGTTTAAAATGGAAAGAATAACTATACAGAATTATAACATTATATGCTTATACTAACTGTAAAGAAAGAGAAAGCTTATTTAATCAGATTTTAGGCTATGTAGTGATAAGTATAAATATAATAGCAGGATATTTTAATTGTGGTTTAAAAGGCAAATGTAAAAAGAATGGAAATGATATAAGAAAATGTTAGAAGTTGTAAGACTTGGTGAGTTAAACCTCTGGGACAAAAATTCATAGACTTACAAAAGGGGTATGTATAGAACTGAAATAGATTATTTTATAGTAATAGAAAGTTTAATGACAGGAGAAAGGTAGGTAGTTGAAACAGGATTTTTTGATCATCTTGTTATATAGCTAGAGATAAAGGAAAACAAGGAATATATAAAAACAGGCAAAAGAATAAAAGGGATAAATGAGAACGCACATAATGAAGAAAGAAAGAGATTAGTAATACAGTTGTGGAAAGATCATCCGCACCACACCACCATCCCCAACCAAGAAAACCACAGTGAAAAACTTTTCCATAGCAAACTTCACCTTACTTAAGACAGAGGTGGTAAGTTTCACAGCCCCCACCCTAAAGGATAACAGTGTCCAAGATGCAGGAACCTTTACAAATGCACTCTATGAGCACCTACAAGGATGCATGGATCGTGCCATCCCTAGCAAAACCAAGACTCACTCCTCTAAGAGAAGGAAACCAGTCTGGTGGACCCCTGCCATAAACAGGCTATACAATAGAAGGAGGAAACTAGTTCAGAAAAAAAAGCAAATCCCAAGAAGGAGACATATCCCTGATCAGTATCAGTAAGAAACTAAGGTCCCTCATAAAATCATCCAAGGCTAACTTCGAAAGAATAATAGCCAATGATTCAAAAGATAACCACAAAGCCTTCTTTAGATATGTCAAGAATCTAAGTGGCAACTCACAGATATGCTCTGAGCTAATGCAAAGTAGCACAAAATATACTGAACCTACTGACATTGCCAACATCCTGGCAGATAGATTCAGTGCAAACTTCACCCCCAAAAGGGCCCATAACAATACCGGAAAAGTGTAGTGTCCCAGAAATCACAGACGCACAGGTGAAAACAGCCCTTTCAAAAGTCAAAATCACAGCGTCAGTGGGGCCAGATGGTATCCCAGGCTGTGTCTTGCATGAAATACAGAACAAACTAACCCCCCACCTAAACACACTGTTCAACCTCAGACTCTCCACAGGCTATGTGCCCATAGAATGGCACACAGCAATGGTTATTCCGCTCCACAAAGGAGGGGCCACAACTGACCCTGGTAACTATCGCCCCATAAGCCTGACTAGCCTGGTCTGCAAGGCTATGGCGCGCATCATCATGGAACTCATTAACAAAGACATTGGGAACCTCCAAACACTTGACCCGACCCAGTTTGGCTTTGTTAAGGGCAGATCATGCCTACTAAACCTGGTTGACTTCTTTGAGACAGTCACCAAGGCCATAGATGAGGGGAAGGTGGCTCACACAGCCTACCTTGACCTCGCCAACGCTTTTGACACCATTCCCCACTCAGGAATTATAGAAAAGCTCATCAGCCTGAACATAAATCCCTATGTCACGAGATGGGTTGCCAACTGGCTTACAGACAGAACTCACACGGTAAGAATAGTGGGCTCCAGGTCCAACTCTAAACCAGCCACAAGTGGTGTCCCACAAGGCTCAGTCCTGGGACCCCTACTGCTCAGCATATACTTCTCAGAAGTACAGGCAAATGCAGGAGGACTATGGCTAACCAAGTTCACCGATGACTGCAAACTGGGAGCCATAACTGACTCTATGGCTGACATGGACATTCTCCAAAAGGGCCTTACTGAGATGGACACCTGGTGTCAAAGTCATGGTCTCAAGCTAAATGCCAAAAAATGCATATTCATCCCATTTTGGAAAAACAAAACACCCATGAATTACCACATAGGTGGCAGCCCCCTTAATACAGAAGAGGTAATAAGAGATCTGGGGACCCAGGTAGACAGTAATCTCTCCTTTGACAATCATATTGCCAAAGTAGTTAGAAAATCCTTCTATGTAGCCCATCTAATTACTAAAGGGTTCACATCTAGAAATAAAGAGGTTATACTGCCCCTCTACTCGTCACTCATCAGACCCATCATAGAGTACAATGCCCCATTTGGGATGTACCTCACAAGACACTTACAACAGCTGGAAAGACCACAAAAGTACCTCACCAATAGGATTACTGGCCTCAAACATATGTCCTATGCAGCCCGACTTGGAAAAACTCTGGCTGTACTCAGTGGCATATCGGTTACTCAGAGGTGATCTCTGCCTGACTTACAAAGCCATGTCCAACTCAGAATTGATGGACATACTCCACCTAAAGAAATCCAAGTCACTGCGAGCCACTCGCTCTAGTGAGCTAAACCTCGCCACAACAATAAATAGAGCATGCTGGAGGGATAGATTCCTGTTACAGAGACTCCCCATGCTTTGGAACAAAATTCCTAACTACATTAGGCACAGCCCCTCACTAACACTCTTCAAGAGAAACCTTGACGAGTGGATGTGTAACAGAAAATACACCCCTGGGATCACTTCATTGGCTCTTCTTGACAGAGGCTCAGTTAATTAATTAATGGGGCGGCAAAAGCTGACACACTCTGGCTAGGCTTATAAATGCCCTCGGGCAGATAGCCTAGTACCTACCTATGAACCTATGTTATTATGAAGATCATTTTATTTAAAAAAGTGGTCTATTGGTAGATGATATTTAAGGAAAAATATAAAAAAATGTTGTTTACAGTGGCAATAAGATATGAGAAAATTATGGAAAGAAAAATATAAAAGAACATATAATGATGTGTTGAAAGATTTAGAACATAATGATAGAAAGTACTTTGACAAAGAAAAAGAATTATATGAAAAAAACAAGAAAAAAATATAAGAATTGTTATATAAGCAAATACATTCTTTAAAAGGAAGAAGAAAAGTAGTATCAGTTTACCTAAGAAGATTAGTAAAGGAACATGGTAGTGTAATGGGAGAAATAAAAAATGCAAAAAAAGAAATACAAAGAACTCAGGAAAAGATTATGAATAGTGTAGTATAAGATTTTCAAGAAATGTTTAAAGAAAAAAGAAGGTAGTGAAAAAATGGAAAGTAAAAAAGTTAAAAGAAAAAGAGAATATAGAGATGGAAATTAAGATTTCTTTAAATGAGCAAGATAAAGTATTATGACAAGTAAATATACATCCAGCTGCAGGTCCAGATGGAATAGTGTATGAAATGTATACAAAATAAGGGATTGGCAAATAAATTATTTTTTAAAGATTTTGAATGAATGATTAAATGAAGGTTTTAAGTATAAAGAATTATGTACTGGAATACTTAAATTCATATCAAGGAAGGAAGACAGAAGACAATTAAAAAAACGGAGACCGATAGTATTGAATAATGATGATTAAGATCTTTATGAAAACAATAAAAAAACATTGAAACTAAAATGGAAAATATTATGGAAAATAGTATATATGAAGGGTTGTCAGGAATTATTAATGATAGAAAAATTGTGGATGATATTAAGAATAGAAAAGCAGCAAAAATCATGACAGGAGACCTTAATAAAGTATTTGAAACAATTGGTATAGGTAATAATGAAAGAATATAAGTGAGAAAGTTAGGAAATTATGTATGTCAGCATGTAGTAATAATAAAGTAAAAGTACTTGTAAATGGCTGGTTAAGCCAAGAGATAGATATGAAGAGTGGTGTAAGACAGGGGTGTCCAGTGAGTTGTATACTCTTTGTATTAGTTATGAATATGATAGCATGTGAAATAAATTACAAAATGATGGGGTGGGGTATATAACACATGAAGCATTAAGAATTCCAGTTCTGTTAACACATGCAGATGACATTATAATAATTGCAAAAAAACAAAATGTGGATAAAGGAAGTAATAACTTGCATAAATGAGTGTCTAGAGATGACAGGGATGGATTTAAATAAAGAGGAAAGTAAAGGTTTGGGTGATGTAGTAAAGACTGGGGGGTATATATTCTGCAATGAATTAAATTTTTGTGTTAGGTGTAAAATTTTGGAATAAATGTAGATAGAAGTAAGCAGAATTCAATCGTAAAAAAATAATAGAAGAAATAAAACAGACCTGCCTTTTCTGGAGATTATACAAATTATCATTTAGAAAAAAAGACTTATTTGATAAATTCAGTACTGATGGGGAAATAGCATATTTAGCAAGTGTATTTATGTTGCCAACAGTATTTGAAAAAGTATTATTGCAAATATTTTTTCATTTAAATGGGAGTTCTAGATTAAACCCAGTAAAAAGAGGAGTTTTGTATGTAAATAAAGATAAGGAAATCATTATTTGTTGCGCAACTTATAAACAAAGGTACGGCATCTAAGTCCAAGGAAGTCATTGTTCCACTGCATTCAGCATTCATCAGACCTATCATTAAGTACAATGCCCCCTTTGGTATGTACCTAACCAGGTATATCCAACAACTGGAACATCCACAGAGGTTCCTCACTAAAAGAATACAGGGCATAAGTAATATGTCCTATTTAGACCGCCTCAAGGCCCTATCCAAGTATTCTGTCTCCTACAGGCTTTTGAGGGGAGATATATGCCTGGCATAAAGGGCATTGTCAGACCCCACTCTGATGGACTTCCTGCATATCCACAAAACAAACAGTACCAGAATTAACCATTCTAAAGACTTAAACCTTGCCTGTGATATAAATAGGGCCTGCTGGAGAGATATGTATGTATCCCAAAGACTACCCCCCATGGAACAGGCTCCCCCATCAATGTGAAGCAGAGTTCCTCCCTAATCCAATTCAAGTGCAACTTGGACAATTGAATGGGAAACCGTAAATTCATCCCTGGTTTGGCACCTATGTCTCTGATGCAAACAGGTAACCTATAAATGGTTCACCTTCCAGGCCCATGGTTACACTTATCAAGGGTATCAGAACTTGTTAGAGATTTGGGATGCATGGCTAGTCTTAAAAAGGCCCTTATGGTCACCTATGAACCTATGAAGAAGGATGTTTAGGGTTATTCAGTGGTATATGCTGTTTTATTAAATGTGTACAAAGTGTTAAAATGAATAAATGAAAAAGATGAAAGATTAGTAGTAAATTGGTATAAATATAAGTATGATGGATTTTGGGGTATGGTGAAAAATAGTGAAAGAGAAAAAGAGTGTATAACTGAAAAAATAAAATGCTGCCAAGAAATTTTTTTTTTTGTGGAAAATAAAAATTGAAGATATAGAAAAAAGAAAAGTATGGTACAAAGTGTAATGATAAAATATTACTATGTAAAACAATGGGAAAATCTAACAGATGAAAAAAAATAGAGCTATAATATAAGAAGCAAATGGTGTAACCAGAAAGTAGAAAGCAAGATTTTTTTGTGGAGATCGGTAAAAGATAAATTGCCAATAAAAGGAAATATCCCATATCAGAAGAAATGTGACAGAATATGTTTACATTGTCAAGAAGAAGAAACTATGGAACATTTGTTTTTGAAATGTAAAAGAGTAAAAAAGTTATGTGGAAAACTATGTAAAGAAGAGTTTTTTGCAGATATAAAAGAAGTAGATACAATAAACATAGATATGATTTAATATGGATGTTACAGAAACAGAAATAAAGAATATGTTATAAGAATAGCTAAAAAGTTATTTTATGATATATGAGCTATAGGAATTGAAAGAATAAATTAAATTATGCTAAATGGTAAAATGGATTTTAGCAACAACATTAAGTAAAATCAAATGGTGGTTACAGAAAAAGGAGTGGGGATTTAATAGGGATAAAAAATTAGTATGATTGTGTAAACAGATTTGTATATCTATATTTGTACATTTGTAAATATTTTGTAAATAAGACTTATTTTCATATATATCCTACTCTTTTCTACAGGTGTCTTGGGATCTTTCACAGCCAAATGAAGTACCACCAATTCAAGCAGATGGGACCTCTGTATAACGTCTTAACTGAAGGTCAGTAAGCTCAGGAGTGGAGCACTCCCACTTATGCTGCACTACGGTATTATTAATCAATCTACCTGGTGTAGGAATAGAACCTACAGCCGTGTGCTACCTGCTGCACCACTGACACTAACAAACTAGAGAGAAGTGAGACAAAGGACATAATTGAAAAACAACATGACAGGGAAATGTGAATTTGGTCATCCTGAGCAGATAGGACACAGTGAAGCAGGAGAGAAGGGATTAGCTTATTTTTTGCTCTGAAAAAGTATTCTTATACAGAGAGGAGAGCTATACTGGGCACTGGAGAAGGAACACATAGAGACATTTAATATGGTATGAAATGTGACAAAAAGGTGTGTGGGGGGGAGACGTGTGGGGAATTGGGATGTCAAATGCACTTAAACTCCTGATTAGGTAGGCTATCTCCTTCTACCATTAAGCAAATTTCATGTAATACACAGTTGTTTCTGAGCTAATGTTTACTTAATCTTTAAATGTGCCGTTACATTTTTATTACACACAAAGATGTATGTTGTCACATATTGTACCCGTTCTCTTTTTTTGTGTTCTTTTTTTTTTTTAAACAAAGGTGGCAATTTAAAAAAAGTTATATCTTACCATAACGTTTCATCTGTGTTGTCGATCTTCACTTATCCTTAACTGTGGGTTTGGTTTCATATCTCAGAACCTACTCAGCCATTATTCCAGCTCGTGCCTTCCAACAACTCTCGTACTTAACCTTACCCATAATGCTCCTCTAAGGATTACCACAGATCGAGTTTGCTATAGATAGTAACAGACAGGAATAACAGATCAGAAACCATATCTGTAATCATAAAAAGAAAAAACAATCTATTTGGAAAAATCCATTCCACCAAGAAGCCCAAAAGGGAGGGGGAAGGAGGGTGGGAATGTCAAGGATAAGTGAACCTTGACACCACAGATGGAACGTTATGGTATGACATAACTTCTTTATCTGATGTTGTCGATCTTCATTTAATCCTTGACTGTGGGACAGAGTCCCCAGCTACCTATATCTTGGGAGGTCTCATGGAAGTATATTCCTTAATACCACTGAACCAAATGATGCTCATCCTCTAGAGACCAGATCCAGCTTGTAATGAGTAACAAAGGTATGTGGGGATGCCCAAGTAGCCACTGCACATATGTCATCATTAGAAGCTCTGAAATGAAAGACTGCAGAAGTGGCAATTACCCTAGTTTAATGTGCTTTTAAGGGTCCTGGTAGTAGTCACAATTTGTTTTTGTTATAAATGAAGGTTATACAGTCCTTGAGCCATTTAGCCAGAGTAACCTTAGAAACTGGTTTGTCCAGAGTAGCAGAAGAGAAGGAAACAAACAACTGATCAGATTTTCTGATTTATTTTGTTCTGTGAAGGTAAAAATGTAATTGTCTATGAACATTCAGCAAGTGTAGGCAATATTCACCCTTGTTTGAACATTTTGGGAAAAATAATGGAAGCTGTATAGTCTGGTTGATATTAGACTCAGAAACTATTTTTGGTAGAAAAGAAGGGTTTGCTCACAGGGGCACCCTGTCCTTATGAAAAATTAGGTAAGGAGGCTTTCAAGATAAGGCTTATAGCTCAGATATTCTCCTAACAGAAGTAATAGCAATCAAAAATAAGCTTTTCCAGGATAAATACTTCAACTCACAGTTTGCAGATAGTTCAAATGGAGAATTAATTAAAGACTGTAGCACCAGATTTAAGTCCCAAGGTTTATTTATTTATCTTTAAAAATAGGTCTGAGCATTAAAGTTTCTTTCAGAAAAGCTTTACAAAGTTTCTGGGACATTAGAGCTGTATCATTTAGACCATTATGAAAGTTTGAAATTGCAGCTAGATGCACTTGTATATATATATAGTCAAGGAAGATGCTCCTGTATCAAAAAATGATGCCAAAAACTCCACGACCCTATCAACTGGTGCAGAATAAGGGTCAGGTTACTCTCTTAGCCCATTTTGAGAATTATTGCCACTTGCCAAAGTACAGTCGTCTAGTGGAAGGTGTGTGGGAGGCTAAAACAATTTGTTGAACTGAGGAAGTGAGCGTAGCATGCCTGGAAATCACTGGAATTGGAAAAACCATGCAGTGAGCTTGAGATTTTGAAGATTCAGATTAACTAGTCCCTCCGGATGGGACAATAGGTCTGGACCTGGGTCCAATGTCCAGGGCTTCTAAATTAGGTGAGGTCAAAGAAAGGGAAACCATATTTGTTAAGGCCAGAGTGGGGCAATGATAATTATCCTGCTCTTTGACCTGTTAGCTTTCTTTAGAAACTGGGATATGAGAGGAATCAGAGGAAAGGCGTACAATAGACTGGTGGGCCAATTGTGAGTGACAGCATCTCTCTGTGACTCCCCTGGAGGGGGGATCAGGGCAAAGTAGCTGCTGCACTTGTTGTTCAGTGGGGATGCAAAGATATCGCAGCAGGACTGTCCCTATTGGTGGAATATCTCTTCTATCACCATAGGATTGACAGCACTCGTAAGGCATTAGGATGCTCCTACTCAATTTGTCCACAATCACATTGGAGCTCCCCAGAATATGTGTTGCATTTAGAAAGTGGTCAGATGAAATCACCCATTGCCAAACCCTGAGTGCTTCTCGACAAAGAGGGTAAGATCTGGTACCCCCTTGCTTGTTGATGTAACAGACCACTGACATGTCTGAATCACAATCATTCTAAAGGGTAGGATTTCCTGGAATGCTCACAATGCTAAGAGCACTGCCATCACCTCTAGAACATGGTTGTGCAAACTGGCCTCCATCTGGGACTGCCTTTCCCAGATAATGCCCTCCCTACCCTATCTGAGATGCGTCCATGGTCACTATGGCTTGGGGTTGAGGAGGGACAAAGGGTCTGCCTGACAAAATTTCGTTGAGTGAAGCCACCAACTCAGGTCTTTCTTGCATAGACTGGTGATCATTACCAGATGGGACATTGGATGATTCAGTAAGGATCACTGGGATGCTAAGAGCCATTGAAGAATCTGCATATGATATCTCACAAGGGGAACTAAAGTGGTGGAGGCTGACATTGATCCTAAAGTTTGTAACAACAGTCTTGCAGTCACCTGTTTGCTATGAATAATCTGACTGAATTGCAACTTTATTCTTTGAAGTCTTTCTGGGGGAAGAGAAGCGATGCTGGTGTTTGTATTTAGCATCACTCCTATGAATTCTAACTGCTGTGTTGGATTTAAATGGGACTTTTCATAGTTTACAGTGATCCCCAGTGAGAAGCAAGTAGTTTCTTGCCTGCAACAGCAGATACCTGGTGGGAGCAGTTGTGAGCCAGTTGTCTATGTGTGGAAACATGGGGAATCCTTGCAATCTGAAGTGAGCTACTACCACTGACATGCATTTGGTGAACACCCTGGGAGCTGTGGTGAGACCAAGTGGCAGGGCTCTGAACTGATAATGACTGGCTCCCAGCCGGAAATGCAGGAATCTTCTGGAGCTCTTCTCCACTTTTATGTGACAATATGCATCCTGAAGATCTATTCAGCACATCTAATCATCTTTTCCTAAGAACGGAAGTATAGACTGCACCATAACCATCAGGAATTTGGGTTGTTGAACTGACTTGTTCAATACACTGAGATCCAGAATGTGTCTCCAGTCCACTGTTTTCTTTGGCATTAAAAAAACCTTGAGTAAACTCTGGATCTTATCTGGTCTGGTGGGACTGCTTGGATGACTCTTTTGTCAAGCAGTTTTTGAATTTCTGAGACTGCTGCATCCTTGTGACTGTGTGGAATGTCTGGGATTATTTTTGATTATCTGGGTTTTTTTGAAAATGGGATATTGTAAACTCAGGTTATAATCCTCTGCACCCAATTGTTCGTTGTTATCTTTAGCCAGGTAGGTAGATGCAGGGATAATCATCCCCCGACAGTCTCCAGAGGACAGCAACTGGGCCTCCATTCAGGAGCACTGATAGGAGTTACCATGGAAAGAATCCCTGGAACCTTAATTTAGTGAGCCACCCCTGCCTCAACCATGGCGTCTTCCATTATAACTCCCCCCCTCTGCCCTGGGGGGAGTCGTTACCACATGAGTCATGGAAAGGTCCTTGGGACCATAGCTTCCCCCTTCTCTGGTTAGTGGACCAAGACTACTGAGAAGTGGAAAAGCATATGCCCAGGGGAGAAAGGGTCTTTGCATCCTTCTCACATCTGTATAGGGTCTCTTTAACTTTGGGGCCAAAAAGGGATGTTGCAACAAATGTTGCATAGACAAAAGAAGACTTGAATGGCTCCACAAATTCACATACGCACATCAAGGTGTGTCTCCTCATGGTTACTCCATAATCCGCTGCCCTAGTTGTCCCTTTGGCTGTGTGCAGAATGAGCCTCATGGACAAAATGCATATTGAATCAAGAGTAGGTTGCCAGATGGAAAGCTACTTTGTCCTGAACCCCCTCAGCTACTGCTCCTGTCAGAGTATCTGCTAGTTTCTTGAGCAGATCTCATTGACGTCTCGTGAAATGTGCCATGAAGTTCAAGGACCTGAGAGTGAAGCTCGATGAAGTGTATATGCACTTCCCGAATCTATCTGTCATCCTAGACTCTTTATTAGGAGGGTGGATAGTAGGACTTTCATCAGCAAGTTCCTTCTTGGTGGCTGCCATTACCACCATAGCATCTACTGGTATCCCTTTAGCCCAATGCTGCTGATCCTGAGGAGCTGACAAAATATGGTCTGGTCTCTTGGGAACTGGCTAAGGGAATCAGGTATTTTCCAAGCCCACTGCACAATCAATTTAATCAGATCATCAGCAGATGGAGAAATCCAAGAGGTAGATGGCCGGGCACGGAAAGCCTCCAGGTATACTGATTCCTCTTAGGAAAGCTGTTGGAAAGTCCAGCTACCTCTCTGTTTCAGGATCTCTAATATGTCTCCAAAGGAGATATCTTCTGGGGGTGACATTGGAGAATCTTCTCCTTCTTCAGTATCTTCTGTGTAAGACTTTTCAGAGAAGTCTAAGTGCTTCCTCTTCCATTTCCTGTTCAGAGGTACCTCCTCAGTGGGATGAGCCAGAGAGGTGTCTGAAGAGGACATGACCACCATGGTTGGATCCTGAAGATCCTGTGCCCACTGTCCTAGGACAGAAACTGGTGGGAGCTCTGGGCAAGGGGTAGGACAGGGGCTGTTGGTCCAATGAAAGTGGTATCGACTGTGACCCCACAGTGGACAAGGCCCTCTCCATGGCCTGGAAGCAGGCCCCCCACATAGAGGAATGGGAGCCAGGAACCGAAATAGACTCCTTCAGAACCATGGTCCCATCCCACACCAAGGAAGCCACCTCTGAAGCTGGAGCTGAGCTCATGTCTGCCAAAGCCCCGAGAAGCATGGACAGCTCCAACAACAGCGGAGTGGAACCATGCTCTCCGGAACTGACAATGAAGCTTCAACTTCGGGAGGTCTCCAATTCCGATAGCTTCGATGGTATTCAAATGTTTAGAAAAGGGAGAATACAGGAACTGGGTAAGTGAAGATATAGACAAAGAATAACTAATGAAAGAGATCTGAATAAAGAACACTCTACAGTTTGAAGAAAAAAGACTTGCTCGAGAGTTGGCAGGATAAACACATCTAACACTAAAAGTGGCAAATGAGATCTGAGATAATCCTTAGAGGAACATTATGGGTAAGGTTAAGCTTGAGAGTTTTTGGAAGGTGCAAGCTGGAATAACAGCCGAATTGGTTCTGAGATACAGAACCAAACCCTCAGTCAAGGATTAAGTGAAGACTGACAACATCAGATCTTCTCTTAGGGAAAAAACCCTACAGCAGTATTATAGCAAATTTATCTCAGTTCAGGATCAGTTGTTATCTGACAAAATTTTAAAAGGTAACTGCCTTTTATATTCTGTTATTATTCATCCAGCATTAATTTGTATAAGCTTTGTGTAAAAGCAGCATTATCTTTCACCATCTTCTTTTCTATTCATTGCTTTAAAATAGTTAAGCTGCTTGACTGTGCTTTCTATTTGCAGGTAATTCTGTTTGCAATTTTATTCCAATTATCAGTTGTTGAGGTATTACAAAATACTTTTTGTTTACAAAGAAAACAGGATTATACTGGTGGTGTTCTTTGATATTTTTGGAGAGTAGAGCCATTTTCATTTAAGCAAGTGAACAAGTGTCCCAAGAGAGACAAACAGCCCATAAGGTTTCCATTTGCACTGTGATGGAACTTTGTCATTGATGATTGTGAATATCATACTAGATTTAACAAAACAGCTGTGACAGGAGTTGCAAGATGGCTGCATGCTGAACAGGTTGATTGGAGCTCTCCCAGTCTGAAAATTGCAACTGCAGAAAAGAAAAGTAAAACTATCAAATATGATGCATATTAAGTTACCAGCTTATAATAACGCTACCTATACACAATCAAGGAAGACAGTTTGTAGAAAGTTAGAGAAAATCAACCAAAAGGGAGAAAAGAAAACTCTAGCAGGGTAGAATCTTGCAGCTGTTCAGCAAGGGGAACAGGTTTTGGCACAGAAGACTGTTTCCAATAATTTAGAGGACAAAAATAGATGTGTTTAATTTAAATGAAACAATAAAGGATTAAATGCAGTCAAATAACAAAATACTGGAAAAATACAAGAAGCTTTAACTACCTATTCAGAAAGTACAGAGTGAAATGAAGAAAGGGCTTCTCAACAGCAGCTTCAAAATAATAGCAGAGTTAGAGAGCACATAGAGAAAAAATGAAGTTATGTACTCACCATAATGTTCCGTGTTGTCCATTTTCATTCTTCCTCAACAAGTGGTTCACATCTGACTTAGCTGCTTTTTACTGCTTGTGGATACTGAAAACCTCATGACCTCTTCCCTTACCCACAATGCTCTAGTCCCCTACCAAAAATCAGATCTTGTTTGCTCATCCTTTAGCTTTTTAGAAACTCAGAAACAATCATAATATGAGAAACCAATATCTGGAGCTCAAAGGCAGGAACATTGGTTCCTTAGTATTTTCTCATTCTTCCAGAAGTCATAAAACAAATGGTAGGGGGTTGGGAGGGAAGGGAGCTGAGGAAGAATGAAAATGGACAACACAGATGGAATGTTATGGTGAGTACATAACTTCTTTATCTGATGTTGCCAATTTTCATTCCTTCCTCAGCAAGTGGGACCGTCCCTAACTACATGAATACCGGGAGGACTCTAAGGAAGGATATTTCTGAGCACTGTTGAGCCAAAGTTTGCTGTTCCCATCAAGACCAGATCCAATTTGTAATGTGTAATAAAGGTATGAGAATTAGCCCAAGTTACAGATGCACAGATATCATTCATGGAAAACCTGGATAAAAAAACTGATGAAGTTGCCATGGACCTCGTTAAATGGGCTGTTAAAATTTTTGACAAAGACAATGCCAATTTGATGTAGGCACAGGAAATGCAATAATTAAACCATGTGGATAATATTACATTGATGACCAGTTTGCCCAATTTTGATTCTGAAAAGAAAACAATTGATATTTTTCTCAAATTTTTTGTTCTATGCAAATAGAAATGTAACTATCAGTGAATATCCAACAAATGTAGCATATATTCTCCTTTGTTCATGACATTTAGAAAGAAAACTGTAAGATTAATAGATTGATTAATGTTCAGTTCATTTTTTTATTTTTAATCACCTTTATTGAATTATCACTTATGACATAGGCATATTTACATTTCTATAAAAGTAATCAAACTGTATTAACAAGTTAAAGTTAACAAACATTACATATTCCTATATATCATATAATTTAAGCAACACTATATAAATTATTCAATTCCTGCCCTATTTTTAAACAAAAAACATCTTTATTAAACCATCACTTATGACATAAGCAATCATACAGTTATATAAATGAAAACAAACTACACCGACACAAACCTAGTTGCAAGCATTTACATCACAAACCCTACAGACACACTCCCAGTTGCAAACATTATACATCACTTATAATCTACTCAATAATTTTCAGTAAAACATTACATAGCTTATTTAAGTCCTGCCTTCTTTTAAAACTCATTCTTCCCCTGAATGTATTGTTCCCATAGTTCCAATTTTTTCCTATGTAGTTTGCTCCTACTTTTTTCTAAAGATCTCAATTCCAAGTTGTTTTTTCTCTGTTACTATATTCACTACTTTTAATATAGTTGGTTTAGATTTTGATTTCCATTTTCTAGTAATTACTTTTTTGGCAGCCACCATAATTAGAGACAACAACGCCTTATCATGTTTAGGCAGTTCCGATTCTGTATCATAGCTCAGAAAAATCTTCCTGTCACACCAAATCTGCCCACCCAGTATCTCTGACAGTGCATCCCAAAGGGAATCCTTAAAGTCTGCCAATTCACTGCACTTCAAGAAAATACATTCTCAATTATCACTTTCTTCCCCATCACACCTCCAACATTTGCTATCTACCTGAGGAAACATTCTCTGTAGTCTACTTGAGGTATAAAAATATCTATGTAAACATTTCCAAGCAAAATTCCTAAATATTTTAGATTTTGTTGCGTATTTGGGAGACATACATATATCCTCCCATTGTTTCTTTGTGAATTGCCTATCCAGGCTCTCTTCCAAATCCCTTCTAACCTCCTCTGATTGATTCTTATAGTTATCATGCAATATTTTATATGCTCTACTAATAATTTTTTTTTAATGGCAGCTTCTGTTCTAGATTCTACTAAAAACTCTACCAGTGCTGGTCCTTCATTTAGGACTCCACTATTTCTTTCTGTTTGCCTATACTCTGATATCAATCCTTTATAGGGAAGGTAATCTCTAACCTGCAGTCCAAATAAATTCTTGGCATCTTCCCATTCTGTCATCTTTCCCTGTCTAGTTATTTGCTCCCAATACCTTGGTTCCTTTGCCAGTTTTCTCAAATAAATTCTGCCCCTTCTTGCCTGTTGTCTATATCCCTAATTGCAGTCTTCCCTATTGGCAGAATCTCCTTTCTCCATTCCCGTGTTGGCTTAGTTCTTAGAGTACTTTCTGCTACTTTATGGATATAATATTCTGTATGATTATTGTTATTCTCCTTAAAGGCCTGCATCCAAAATCCCAGTCTCTCCTTGTTTTTTGAGCTTCCCCCGTTTCAACATCATCCCTTTCTACTTTGAATTATAGTTTTCTGTTTGTGTTATGTATAGGAGCCTTAACTATGTAGCTCTGAAATACCCCTTCAAATTGGATAATCCCAATACACCCTGTTCTACTGAAATAATCAGCTTATCCCACTTGACTCTTGCCATCTTCCCCTCATAGATACAATCCTTCAACTCTTTATTAATTGCTATCCACAACTTCTCCTCTGGTTGATAAAAATATGCCTGACCTGTGTATAAGACTAAAGGGACTAAAAACATTTTGACTGCTTGTATCTTACTATCCATATCCATATAACAAAGCTTTCATTTTCTCGGTTTTTGTATTATCTTTTATTTAGTCTCTTCCCACATATCCTTAGCTGCCACACCAGAATAATTTTTAATCCATACTCCTAAATACTTCATTTTATCATGTTCCCATAAATAAGGATATTCCTGAACCAATTCATGTGTGGGTACATAATTTACCGCTATTGCCTTTGATTTGGCTTCATTAATTTTGTACCCTGATAGATTTGAAACTATCTCAAAATATTCCACAACACTGTAATGTCTCTTTCTTATATTGTCATGTGTAAAATAATATCATCTGCAAACGGAGCCAGCTTTTCTTGACTACCATATCAATTATATCCTTGAATTTCTGAGTCCCTTACTTTCTTTGCCAATGGTTCTAAATACAATATAAATAACAAAGGAGAAAGAGGAAACCACTACCTGGTTCCTCTGCTAAAGCAGAAATTATCAGAAAGGACCCCACACACTTTAATTTTTGCCTCCGATCCCTCATATATCCTCCTAATCAACCTTATACATTTTTTCAGGAAATGCAAATGTTTCCATTGCCCTGCTCATAAAGTCCCAGCTTAGTCTGTCAAATGTTTTCTTTGCATCAAGACCCACCAACAAGGTATTTTCCTATATTCTGCTTCCCTCTGGATCATCAATGTTCTATTAATGTTGTCAAATGTTTGCCTCTCTTCCACAAAACTGCATTGATCCATATTTATCAATTTTGGTATTATTTTTGTTATTCTTTTAGCCATTATAGACATGAACCCACTAGAATCATGAAAATCAGAAAAATAGTTACCACTATAATCATGGTTTACTATTGAGATGGACCTGTATAAAGCTGGGTCTGATGGATCTTTACCGTCTTTAGGCATTACAGCTACCACTGCTTTCTTCTAGGATGCTGGTATTTCTCCCCCTCCTCTTAAAATACTGTTAAACAAAATCTTCCAGATGTTTATCAGTTTTTTCCCTCCTATCTTCCAAACTTCCACAGGAATACCATCTATTCCTGGGGACTTTCCTCTAGACTGGTTATACATCATGATTTTTATCTCATCTGCATTAGTAATTGAGCCTCATATACCTCTAAACGTGGCATATTTAATTATTCCATAAACATTTCCATTTGTAGCTTTTCTTGATTTCCATATTTCTCTGCTTTATACAGACTTTCATAGAATTTCTGAAATATTTCTAAAACCGCTACAGGATCTCTTTGTACCTTCCTTGTTATAAGCTCCCTAAGCCTAGCAAACAGCCCTTTCTACTTTCTGTTGCCTGAGTCATTGTGCTAAAAGTTCTTGTGCTCTAATCTTATCAAAAAACAGTTGCTTAACAGCAATCTTTCTAAACTCATGAATATTATCAAGTTAATCCCTGATTTTCTGCTTAGCATTCTGCAGCTGATCCTTGTTCTGCGACATTCCCCCTATTCTGCAATACTTTATCATTTGTCAGTCCCTCTAAATAATTCTTGTTACTTCTTAACCATAGCTCCCTTTATTTTATTTCCACCCTATTTTTAAACTCCACCTTAATTTTATCCCACTCCCTAGCTATATTGTCAGAAGAAATTTCTATCCTCTCTAATACCTCCTGAATAATCTCCCCTACCCATTCCTTAAATTCCTCTCTTTTCAACAGATAAGTGGGAAAGCACCAGCATCTTATTTTTATTTCATTACCCTGTCTTTTTATTTTAGTTATTATTAGTGCATGATCTGAAATAGTTTTTAGGTGTGTATCAAGACCTTCAATTAAATGCACATGTTCTTGTGAAATATAAATTCTGTCTAGCCTAGCCCAGTTTTTATACCTTGGTGAATAATATGTAAATTCACTCCTAACTCCTATTACTGAATTCACATCATCCATGCCAAATATTTTCATAAATTTCTACCCTCCTTTGTTATACTTTCCCTTCTGTCCCCCCCAACACGTCTTCACTGCTGCAAATCACATTCCAGTCCCCAACTATAAGTAATATTCCTTGCTGAAAACTGATTATTTCTCCCTGAATTTTCTTAAGCTCCACTATAGCAGTTTTAGGTTGAATATAAATACATGCCAGTGTAATCCTCCTCCCTTCCCAGTAGCCCCTAGCACTACATATCTGCCATTTCACATATTATACTTATTTGACTGCCTGCACTTTTAAAAAGTAGTTTTTTCTATAAATAATTTGTTTAACTGTTGTAGGCTACATACTAAAGTGCTATAGCCTTTTCTGATCGTTTGTAGTCATTTAAAGCTGTTTTAAGTGTATTCTTTTACTGTTTTTGCCTTATCTTTTAAAAAAAAAAAAACAAAAAAATTCCTTGTTTTCCGCCTTTCTAAGCTAGTATAGTCCAGTTTTCAGGCTAGTGCTGAATTCAGGGCTGTGTCACAAGTTTCTGAGTTGCCCATACCTTACTTCTATAGAAGGGAGTTTCTTTGTTCACCTGTGAGAGAGGGGAGCTTTGAGCAGCCTATCTGTCCCTGGAGGAGTGGTTCCAGCCCAGAAGTTAGTAGTTTATTGGCCATTTTGGGCCAATTTCTATCTCTTTCATTTCCCTGCTATAAAAAAATGTGTTTGCACGGTTTTGTGCACCGGGCAGTGCCGGTTAGCTAGGGTTAAATTATTTCCAGCTCCACTAAGCCTCCTCTTCAGTTTTTCCCTTGAAGCTAGTCTAACTCTCAACCTAAGCACTCAAAAAGCATCCTACAGCCTAGCACTTGCTCAGACCTAATAGCAAGCATTAATATACCCTGACACTTGATTGCCCAGCAGGGCAAGGCTCTTTATTCACCCTTCACCAACCAAGCGACTAAGCAGCTCACCCTACTATTCAGGCATGACCAAAGGGCAATTTCAGGTGTACTCTTCAGTCCAGCTGGTGAATCTGGGTATCCTGAGGCAATGTTACAACTGCCTCATGTACACAGACAACCCTCTCCTCCTACCACAAAACACTAACATATGCGAGAGATGCAATTATACAGCCAAACTGGAAACTAAGCTGTCTCCACCCAAGACTGGAACAAACAGTCAAGAGGAGAAGGTTAACACTTGCACCACACCTCCAGCCACACATAAATCTACTAAACCAGCAATGGCAAAAAATACACATAAATACACAAAATCATACTTGGAGGCTCTAAATAAAAACCTGCAAAAGCATCAGAGACCTCCAAAGCAGATACCCAAACAACCTGCACCTCCTGTCACAAACCAGACAACACATAAAACACAAAATCAGTGTGCCGCACAATCACAGCCCTTAAGGCGAAATAACATACCTAACACACTAGTAATAGGTGACTCTATAGTCAGTCACACTGACGTCCCACTGACTAGGCTGGACAAGCAGAAGGTTACTGTAAGTTGCCTGTCGGGAGCCAGAATCCACCACATAACACAAGCACTCAGGTCACTCCAGAACAAGTACAAATATGACTCTGTCATTGTTCATGTTGGTGTGAATGACCTGAGATGTACCTTCCTGTACTACATGAAAAGAGACATGGAAGAGCTCTCTGATCATGTAGCCCAGGCTGGTATGATCCTGACCCTGAGTAGCATCCTGCCCTCACCAAGAATGATACCTCAGTATAAAGAAAAGATTAATTTCAACAATTGGCTAAGCTTCTGGTGTCATTCAAAGGGGATCCAGTGTCTGTCAGCCTGGGATGACATGCTCGACAAGCGGCGTTGCTTCGCAAGAGATGGCTTGCACCTGTTAGCCCTAGGCTTTCAAATACTGGCCAAGGCTCTTGCTGCCCCCATAGTGCCTTTTTTAGGCAAGGCTCAAAAGTCAAACCCACCTCCGTAAACAGCACAATTAACAAAAAATTGACGGTTATGCTACTCAATGGCAGGAGTTTAAATCTCAAAATGCACGCACTCGAAGCACTCCTCAGTATGGAGAACGTCGACATCTGTGCAGTAACCGAAACCTGGTTCAAGGCTCCAGAGAGCACCCCAGCACTACCAGGCTACAACCCGTACCACACGTTTCGGCCACAGAACATGGACTGAAACACAAAAGGAGTGGGTGCATCCATATTCATCAAGGATACCTACACCTCCAAGGTTAGTGGCGCAGCATGATACCTCTGAGATCATCCATGTGCAACTAACATTGGACAAATTTGCAATACAAATTGTGGCCTGCTACAGATCACCCTCCATGACCCAGAACCACCACTCCACCTTTCTGGAGACACTGAAAAACATGAAGGTCCTACCGAACACCCTGATATTGGGCGATTTCAATTACCCTACCATTAACTGGAAAAACTACTTGAGTACAAACTCCCAGGCCCAGCACTTCCTGGAATTCATCAACTCAAATGCCCTGGATCAGCTGGTAAACTCCCCTACCAGAGGTGAAAACATATTGGACCTGGTCATCACAAACATGGGTGACAGGTGTTCCACACTGGAAGTCAACCCGTCACTGGTTAGATCAGACCATAAACTAATCACTCTGGATGTCCACACCCCACCACCACCCCCAACTAAGGAAACTACAGTAAAAAACTTCTAAAGCATACTTCAACTTAAAACAGAGGCGGTAACATTCACAGCCCCCACACTAAAGGATAACGCTGCCCAAGATGCAGAAACCTTTACAAATGCACTCCATGAGCACCTACAAGGATGCATGGATCATGCCCTCCCTAGCAAAACCAAGACTCACTCCTCTAAGAGAAGGAAACCAGTCTGATGGACCCCTGCCATAAACAGGCTATACAATAGAAGGAGGAAACTAGTTCAGAAAAAAAGCAAATCCCAAGAAGGAAAGACATCCCTGATCAGTATCAGTAAGAAACTAAGGTCCCTCATAAAATCAGCCAAGGCTAACTTCAAAAGAAAAATAGCCAAGGATTCAAAAGATAACCACAAAGCCTTCTTTAGCTATGTTAATAATCTAAGTGGCAACTCACAGATATGCAATGAACTAGTGCAAAATAGCACAAAATATACTGAACCTACTGATATAACCAACATCCTGGCAGATAGATTCAGTGCAAACTTCACCCCTCCCTCTCACCCCCAAAAGGGCCCACAACAATACCGGAAAAGTGTAGTGTCCTGGAAATCACAGATGCACAGGTGAAAATAGCCCTTTCAAAAGCCAAAATCACAGCATCAATGGGGCCAGATGGTGTCCCAGGCTGCATCTTGCACGAACTACAGAACGAACTAACCCCCCACCTGAACACGCTGTTCAACCTCAGCCTCTCCACAGGCTACATGCCCATAGAATGGTGCACAGCAATGGTTATTCCACTGCACAAAGGAAGGGCCACAACTGACCCTGGTAACTATCGCCCCATAAGCCTGACTAGCCTGGTCTGCAAGAATATGGAGCGCATCATCATGGAACTCATTAACAAAGACATTGGGAACCCCCAAACACTTGACTGACCCAGTTCAGCTTTGTTAAGGGCAGAGCATGCCTACTAAACCTGGTTGACTTCTTCGAGACAGTCACCAAGTCCATAGACAAGGGAAAGTTTGTTCACACAGTCTACCTTGACCTCGTCAAGGCTTTTGACACCATTCCCAACTTGGGTATTACAGAAAAACTCACCAGCCTGAACATAAACCCCTACATCATGAGATGGCTTGCCAAATGGCTTACAAACAGAAATCGCACGGTAAGAATAGCGGGCTCCAGGTCCATCTCTGAACCAGTCATAAGTGGTGTCCCACAAGGCTCGGTCCTGGGACCCCAACTGTTTGGCATATACTTCTCAGAAGTACAGGTAAACACAGGAGGACTATGGCTAACCAAGTTCACCGATGACAGCAAACTGGGAGACATAATTGACTCTCCGGCTGACATGGACATCCTCCAAAAGGGCCTTACTGAGATGGACACCTGGTGTCAAAGTCATGGCCTCAAGCTAAATGCCAAAAAATGCATAGTCATCCCATTTGGGAAAAACAAAACACCCACGAATTACCACATAGGTGGCAGCCCCCTTAATACAGAAGAGGTAATAAGAGATCTGGGGACCCAGGTAGATAGTAATCTCTCCTTTGACAATCATATTGCCAAAGTAGTTAGGAAATCCTTCTTTATGGCCCATCTAAGGGTTTGCATCTAGAAATAAAGAGGTTGTAGTGCCCCTCTACTCATCACTCATCAGACCCATCATAGAGTACAATGCCCCATTTGGGATGTACCTCACAAGACACTTCCAACACCTGGAGAGACCACAAAAGTACCTCACCAAGAGGATTACTGGCCTCAAACATATGTCCTATGCAGCCCGACTGAAAAAACTCCGGCTGTACTCAGTGGCATATCGCTTACTCAGAGGTGATCTCTGCCTGACTTACAAAGCCATGTCCAACTCAGAATTGATGGACATGCTCCACCTAAAGAAATCCAAGTCACTGCGAGCCACACACTCTAGTGAGCTAAACCTCACCACAACAATAAATAGAACATTCTGGAGGGATAGATTCCTGTCACAGAGACTCCCCATGCTTTGGAACAAAATTCCAAACTACATTAGGCAGAGCCCCTCACTAACACTCTTCAAGAGAAACCTTGATGAGTGGATGGGTAACAGAAAATACACCCCTGGGATCACTTCATTGGCTCTGCTTGACAGAGGAACAGTTAATCAATGGGGCAGTGAAAGCCGACACACTCTGGCTAGGCTTATAAATGCCCTCAGGCAGATAGCCTAGTACCTACCTATGAATCTATTATTATCTTTTTAATCCTCTTCTATCACTATTGGAACCCCTCTTGCAATTAATATAAGTACTCCTTTTTTCCTTTGCCCCAGGTATTCTGCTGAATAACCATCCTGAAAACCTTTGTTTTTTAAATTCACATGTTCAAACCTTTCTAAGTGTATCTCCTGTAACTGTTATTTGCACTCCACATTTTTAATATAGTTCACTGCTCTTTCTTTTTTTGTAATTATCTGTAAGCCATTGACATTTTAAAGACATTACGGAATGCATCATTGCATTAAAAAGTTATTTTTCCACCTTTTATGTGTAACACCTTTTTTGTTAAATGTCTAGTTCCAGCTTTTGTGTTACATGCATTCACTGTTTGGCAAGTTGAACTTTTATGCAGTCATTTCTTGTCATATCCATTTGAGCCTATGTCACATCTTGTTTTACTGAAAACCCTCAAAAACATACCCCAACACTCCCTAAAACCTATTAATACTAATAGAAAAACTATGTGCATCTCCAAATATTGGTTTTACCCTCCTAATAGGAACAAAAGTCCCAAACTGACAACCACACTCACAGACATGAGATAACCTAAAAGAAAGACTATGCATGCTAAAACACATGGTGCACCCTGTGCTTCTACTAAGTGCTAATTGGTTTTACCTTATCTTTATAGCTCTTGTAGCTGGGAAAACCCCTGAATGCTTTCAGAGAACATTATGTCCTAGATGATTTCTCTTGTCTTTTTTTTCTCAGCCAAAGCCAATCACTCTCCACCAGACTGTAGTCAGTTTCTCTTTAACAGATTGTCTCCATGGAGACATGAAAACCAGTTTCTCTTTATCAGACTGTTTCCATGGAAACATGAAGACCAGCTGTAGAATTGCTGTTAAGCAAACATATATTTGATAGAAAAAGCCTCATAATATAATATTCAGTATTCTTTTTCATTTAATTGCTTTGTCTTAAAATTTGTTACCAAATCAAAGGTCCTTAATCCAGTCATCTCCCTATGCAAGAATGAGAAAAAGCATATCCATTTTTCTCTTGTTGTGCTTTTTGACCAAGCTTTTTATTTTACAGTGCAGTGCTTACACTTCAGGATAAAGAAAAGAAAGAAGTGAACAGCAGCACCTGTTTGCAATCCCTATTACACTTAAAATAACTGAGAAAACTTTTAATCTATAGCATGTAAAGAAAACCACAATCCACAAAAATGTTACTATTTAAGGAAAAAAATCTTAACTTACAGTTAACTTTCTCCCTCCTCTTCCCCTCTCTAAAGCAATTTTCCAAACATTAATGACATGAAGTAGGGTATATGCTTTAGAGTCCCCCACAAGTCCAACAAATTCTGAAAAAGTCCAATATTTCCAGATTTTCTTATGTCATATTTCACAAATATAATTATTGCATTGTAAACCCACATTAAGTTACTGGTTTTATTCCTGTTCATCTCCAACTCCCAAATCCTGTCTCTGCATCATTTCCAACATGCTATCTATTCTTCTAATTAACTTTTGTGCTCCCTTCCCTCTCTCCAACATTTTCCATTGAAACATTGGATAAGGTTTCACAGGTACAGCCTCTCTGTGGTCTGTATTACCAGAAGAACAAGAAGCAGAATCATCTTCTGTTTCACAGCTTACGTTTTGTTGAACAAACTTTTGTATTTCCTCCTTAGCAGGTACTTCATCAAAAAAATGATTTTGTCCCTCCAGGGAAGAATACCTTGAAGACAGCTGGGTACAGCAGTTTGAATGTCACACCTGCATCTTGACATTCCTAATAGTGGAATACATTTGCTCCTCTTCTGCCTGGTGTACAGTGAGTAATTATTCTCCACAAACCATCTGCTGTCTCCCACATTTAATACTTTGTCCTTCTGCCACAGTTTTGTCAGAATCAACTCCTTCTGCTGGTAGGATTGTATTTTTACTATTAGAGGTCTAGGCTGCATTCTTATGGCTAGATTTCGAGCATACACAAGATGTGCCCTTTCAACTAACAACTCCTGTTGTGCTTTCATAAAATTAATGTAGTCTGTTCCTACCAGCTTCTATGGTACAGCTGAAAATCTTATGTTTTGCCTACATGCTCTGTCCTCTGATTCTGTTATTTTTTAAACATCTCTTCCTGAGCAGTCTCATAGTCAGACAGTCTTTTCTTCTTTTCAACCTCTGATGTTTTAGTTTTATCACCTCATCTCTATATTTGTTTAAAGCTTCTTCCATTTTTTCCAGCCTTTTGTTGTGTTGCTATACTCCATTGGTGTTTCATTTATTTTAACCAGGTCTGTGTGCAGTTGTCTTATCTTCCTGTAGGTTACTGGAATTCATGTGTGGAGGTTGCATTGTTTTTTGCTGAACAGCTGCAGAACTTTCCCCAGTCAGTGTTTCTTCCTCAATTTTTGTAGCTGATTTTTTCCAGGTCCTCTGTAATTCTTTTTCTTGGCATCCAGGCAGTACACTACTAGCTAGTTACTGAAATTTACTCATAAACACAAGTCTACTGACCTTCTCTGCTGAGTTTCTGATTTCACACTGGGGAGCTAGAATTAAGCTGTTACTCAATGGGCAGCCATCTTGGAAGTGATTGATGTTGAATTCTGACACCACCTTAGGAAGGACAAATGGGTTGGTTTATAATGCTAACCTGTCTTTATGGAAAATTAAATAAACAGGCTTAGAAGATAGAGCTTGAGGTTCAGATACTCTTAGAGCAGATGTTATAGCAACTAAAAGATAGTTTTCCAGGTTAAAAATTTTAGTTCACACTTTGCTGATGGTTTAAATGGAGATTGACTTAAAGCTTGTAATACTAAATTCAAATCCCATCGCAGAGTTGGATCTTTAAAAGGAGGTCTAAGAAGAAAAGTTCCTCTTATAAAAGGCTTTGCAAAGTCCTGAAGATGCTAAGGAGGAATTGTTTACTCCTATGTGGAAATGAGAAATGGCAGCTAGTTGTTATTTAACAGTCAAGGAGCTAGCCAATTCATTAAACATTGCAACCAAAAACTCAAGAACTTTAGGTGCTGGTGCTGAAAAAGGACCAGTGTCTCTTTGTTGTTCCCAAAAAGCAAATCTTTTCCATTTACTTCTGTATATTTTCCTAGTGGAAGCTTTATGAGAAGACAAAAGAATGCAACGTACAGGGGAAGAGATCCTTGATTATCTGGCTATCAATGGAAATGAAGAAACCATGTGATGAATTTTAGGCCTGAAATGTCCAGGTGAATCATGCCTATTGGGTGAGACAGAAAGTCTGGAATTGGATCCAGAATCCATGGTGGGTTAACTAGATAAGGCCAAAGAAAGGGGAACCAAATCTGATGAGGCCAATAAGGTGCAATGAGGATAACTGTGCTCTTCAATTGAGATGCTTTCTGGAGACACTTAGTATTAGGGGAGTTGGGGATAAGTGTAAAGAAGACTGGGGGATCAATCATAGAGGAGAGCATCTTTCAGTGATTTCCCCAATGGGGGGATCGGAGCAAAGAACCTGCTGCACTTGTTGTTGTGGGGAGATACAAAAAGGTCACAGCAAGGTTGACCACTCATGAAGCAATAAAAAGTACCTGGTCAACTTGTCTGCTATCATGCTGCCCTTCCCTAGAATGTGCATTGCTGTCAGAAATCGATTGGATGAGATCACCCATTGCCACACTCTCAGAGCTTCTCGACACAAGGAGTAAGGTCTAGTTCCTCCTTGTTTGCTGATGTTCCATACCACTGACATATTGTCTGTCTGAATCACAATACTCCTGGAAGGGAAAGAGTCTTTAAAGGCCTGCAATGCTAGGAGTGCTTCTCTCATTTCCAGGACATTGATATGCATGTTGGCCTTTTTGAGGGACTATCCTTCCCATGAAGTGCTGCCCACACCCAATTTAGAAAGTGCCTGTAGTCACTGTAGCTTTGGTTTGAGGATGAATGAAGGAGCAGCCATGTAAAATCTGATCTGATCAAATCCACCACAAGAGATACTTTTTGCATGCCTGAGTTACTCTGATCTGGGTGGACATAGGCTGGTGCAGAATAGACCACTGAGTTGCTAGGGTCCATTGAAGAATTCTCATATGGTATCTTGCTAATGGAACCAGAACTATCACAGTGGACACTGACCCCAAGGCTTGTAGAATCAATCAAACTGATAGAGAATAATTTTGGATTATCTTTCTAACTTGAAACTGAATAGTCCTTGCCCTTGTTAAGGGAAGGGAGGCTGCCACTGATACTGTATTGAACAAGGCCCCTATGAACTCTAATATTTGAGATGGTTCTAAATGACATTTGTTGTGGTTGATGGTGATCCCTAGATGAGAACAAAGTTGGAGTGCATAATCACATGCATTTATCAGAAGGTGGTTATGAGCCAGTCATCCAAGTATGGAAACACTCAGAATCCCTGCAGTCTCAAGTGAGCTACTACTACTGCCATGCATTTGGTGAACACCCTCTGGGCTGTGGTGAGGCCAAAGGGCAGAGCTCTGAAATGGTAATGACTGGCTTCCAGCCAGAAATGTAAGTATCTTCAGGAGCATCTGTCCATTTCTATGTGATAGTACACATCCTGAAGATTTACTGAGCACATCTAGTTGTCCTTGTTCTGGAAAGGCAAAAATGGACTGAACCATGACCATCTTGAACTTTGTGTACTGAACTGATTTGTTCAGATTGCTGAGATCTAAAATTAGGCTCCAGTCCATTGTTTTCTTCAGCAATAAAAAGAATCTTGAGTAAGTTTCAGACTCTATCTGATCTGGGGGGACTTCTTGGATGACTCATTTTTCCAGCAGCTTTCTTATTTCTACTTTTCTGCTTTCATCTGACTGAGTGAACATTGATAATTTTGTTTACTGTTAAAGGGGAGGGGGAGGGTGTTATATAACCTCTGGAAATAATCCTGTGCACCCACATATCTTTTGTAATGTCTAGCAAGGCTTTCTGGTGTAGGTTTTGCTGACCCTCAACTGCCTCCAGAGGTGGATAATTGGGACCTCTTTTAGAAGTGCTGGTAGGATCTGTCAGAAAAAGTGTCCCTAGATCCTTGGTTTTCTGGGCCTCCTCTGCTATGTGGATGGCATCTTCCATTAGCATTCCCCCCTCTGCCCCTGGGGGAACTGTCTCCACATGTATCATGGAAAGAACTCTGGGATTTTCTGAACTACATTTTTGACCATCTCATTGATTCCTAGAGAAGGTTCTTTGAGGGGTCAAAAAACATACGCCCACTACAGACAGGATCTTACAATCCTACTCACACCTGGATAGTGGTCTTTAACTTTGGGGACAAACAAAGAACTTCTGCATATGGACCATTTATGAAGGAGGATTTGAAGGGGTCTGTAAAATCACACAGGTGCATCCAAACATGTCTCCTAATGGAAATACCTGAACCCACCATCCTTGAGGTACCTTCAGTTACATATGAAATGAGCCTCGTGGATGAATTCAAACTGGACCATAGGGAAGCCAACTGTGAGGCAATAGAGGTCTCTGCCTCAGAATTAATGGTTCCAGAGAGAGAGATTTGGAGAGCTCTCTAATCAAATCCCTCTGAAGTCTGGGTCTGGTGAAGTGTACCAAATAATTCAGCAACCTAATTGCAAAAGTCACTGAAGCATATACATGCTTCCCAAATCTGTCCAGTGCCATATAATCCCTGTTAGTAGGATGCACAGATGAACTCTGTTTTGTGACTTCCTTCTTTGTGGCTGCTGCTATGACTATGGCATCTGTTGGTACGCCTTTACTCCAAAATTCTCTTCCTTTCAGGGGTGCCAGAATCTTGCCTGGTCTCTTGGGGTTTGGCTCAACAGAGTGGGGTTCCTTCCACACCCACCTAGAGATCAAATCAATGAGCCCATCAGCAAGTGGAGTCACCCAGGAAGTAGATGGGCCAGACCCAAAGGATTCCAGGAATACAGATTCCTCTTTGGAAGTGTTATCGACAGACCAATTACCCCTTTGTTTGAGGATCTCCAGAATGTCTCCAAAGGAGATGTCATCAGGTGGTGATCTTGGGTACCCTTCCCCCTCATCAAAATCAATATCTTCTGTAACTGACTCTTGAGGAGAGACTAAGTGCCTCCTCTTGCACTTTCTCTTCCTAGGGACTTTTTTGGCATGATGGTCTGGAGAAGCATCAGAAGATAGGAGTATACTCTGCTGGGTAGTCTGAAAACTTTGGGCTGTCTCTGTGGAGTATAGTGTTAAGGCTGAAGGCACAAAGACATATGAGTTTGGACAGAGGGATCCAAGGGAGGGATCATCCTTTCCCTAGAAGTAGAGAACACTCTCTCCACTAACTCAAAAGCAGAATTCCCCAGGGAGAAGAAGGCCAATGGTGCCAAGAAGACATGCTTCCTGACTGTCTGCTCCCTCTGACCTGAAGACAGCCCACCTGAGGCAGAGGTCAGAGTCAAGCTATCCAAAACTGAGGCTCTGAGTGGGAGAAATGGCACCAACAACTTTGCAGTTGACTCCAACACCTAGGGTCCAGCAATGGTGCTACAGCTCTGTGAGTCATCCAGCTATGACACACATGGAATCAGTCCACTTAGATAAGGTATTGGAGCAGAAGATACAACAATCTTCAGATCTGACACTGATGGTTCCAGAAGTCTCAGATCCACAAGCTCTGAAGCCAAAGGTTGGATCGGAGAAGGAGCCAAAACAAATGGAGTAGTACTGGTAAAGGTCTCTGGACCCAATGGGTAGAAGCAGTGGAAATTCCCATCTGAATTTGTGTTGAGAGGAATCTCTTCATCATTCTATCCACATCTGCTTCTCTCAGACTCCAGGATGAATGGGAAGAAGAGACCACTGAAGAGGCCCTAAAATGATGGCATCTGTCTAAAAAGGGTGCTGGAAGACAGGATGGAACAGGATCTAGAGGTGACAGATATTGGGTCCTAGGAAGCTTCTAAAGCTCCGAGTGTGTCAGATCTGATTCATACCTCTCAACTGTACATCTTTTTGCACAATATTCAGATTTTTGCCTCATATTTTTGGTCTGTTTTCAAAAAAACTTGGTTTTCTGGCAAATTAGTGGCAAATTATTAAAAACTGAAGTTAGAAAATAATGACAGTGATTTCAGTTTCAGATTTTATACCCTTCAGAAAAGTCATGCTAATGCAAAACCTGTTATTCTATCAACTTTCTAAATTTGTAAGATTATCCCTATTTTTGGGCCTTTGTCCCACTTTTATCTATGCCTTTGTCCAGAATTCTTGTTCTATGAGGTTGACAGGTATGCTGATGATGTAAATAGGTTATCAGAAGCTATCAGATCTGAGGGTTTAGTCTTTGGATCTGACAAAATCAGATCCAACTGAGTAGACACTTTGAGAGGTGGTTCAACAGTAGGACCTGAGCTAGGAGTCGAGAATGCAGACAGATCCAATGGATGCTTTCTGGACTCCCTTTTCTCTGATTTCTTGGAGGTTTGAGCTCCAGATAAAGATTTAGAAAAGGAAGTCCACAATAAACCTTTTAAAATAAGTTTCTTTTAGTGGTCTACTAAGGCCCACAGATTAAACGCCTTACAAATGTAGCAAGAATCTTTTAAAAGACCTGGGCCTAAACAATACACACAAGAATTATGTGCATCTAAAAGAGGGATTTTATGCCCACAGCCTTTACATTTTTTAAATCCTAAAGCTTTTTCAGCCATACTGTGAAAATTACAGTCCTAATAATAGAAAGATTTTTTTGTTTTTCTTTAAGGGGAAAAGAAAGAAAGAAAAGAAGAAAGTGAAAAAAATTGCAGTAATGATAATTGAAGAAGTTACCACAAGGGTATAGTTTAAGAGCAAAAGAAAGATAAGATTGTCAACAGTGGTAAGCTAAATTACACTAAGTGCAGGAAGGATAAGGGATGAATATATTACAGAGAATAACTAGAAAGGAAAATAAAATGTAACTATCCTGCTTTACTCACAAAAAACAACAGTAAAGCTCGAGAGCTAACAGCAATCACGTTAGTACGTGAAGGTGGCAAATGAGATCTAAGGGATGGTAGGGGACTACAGCATTATGGGTAAGGGAGGAGCTCAAGAGCTTTCCAATATCCATGACCTGTAAAAAAGCATCAGAGTCAGATCTGAGGGTTGGATCTGAACCACTTTTTGAGGAATGAATAAAAATTGACAACATCAGATCCTGAGATTTTCTGCTGTACCACATAAACTGAAAGGAACAGACTGTATTAATTTTATGAAAATGTAAACAAGCAACTGGACTGGTATTCCACAGCAGGATTTGTTAATTGAAAGAGCTCAACTCAATTATGAGAAAATAGTCAAGAGCTACATTAGTAAATATGTAATTATTCCAGCAGAAAGGGTTGCTCCTGACAAAACTGTACAAAAGAAAAGTATTCAAAATTGGGGACAACAGAGTGGTTGTGGAAATGTGCACTCACTGTACACCAAGCAGAAGAGAAGCAAGTTTATCCCAGCAATTTGTGAACATTAAGAAGCAGATATGAGATTCAAGCTGCTGTATCTAGCTGTCTTCAGAATATTTTTCTTGGAGCATAAAAAAACATTTTGGATTCAAAACAAGCTAAGTAGGAAACAAAATAATTTATCCAGTAAAGAGTGTGCTAGCAAGCATAAAGGGGCTTTGTTTCTCATTCTTCTGAAAACAATGCACATACAGAGATTATGGCAAGGAAACAATTAACATTGTAATGGAAAATGCTAGCCAGACAAAAAAATCACAGGAACTAACAGAATTAGGGGTATCTGGGACTTGAACCAAGGACTGATGGTGGAAGATGAAGGTGATCAGGAAGAAGACCAGCAACACTAAAATTAGTGAATAAATGGGAGACTATAAATCATCAGTCACATTTATGAAATATGACTTTCAAGAAAAACACTGGAATTTTGTTTATTTAGTTAAACATGTGGGCCAACTGTACATCATATAACCCAATTTAATGTTTAGGACACTGGAAGGAATAACACTGGATAATGTCTGTGGGTGCAGGCATCAATTTGGGGCAACTGCTCCTTCCTACAGGGATAAACTTCATTTGCTACACAGTTTTATTTGTTTGCTCTAAGTTAAAAATGGATGAGTGGGTTCTGAAAATGTATTTAGTTTTTTTTAATGCTTTCTGTGATACCCCTACACTGGCCCAGTAATCAAGGAGCCTCAATCCTCACCACTAGCACCAGTGAGGGATGTACACATTGGGAGGATTACAAGTACACACACAGTAAAGTACAATTTCCCTTAAGAGCACACAGAGATCACAGTCAGTCTGGGGCTGGTTTCTCCCTGTTTCTCCAGCCAATAAGATGCCCCACTGGCACAGCTATAGGATTAAGATCTCAGCTGAGTGGCCAAGCTAAGACCTCCAGCACCCTCTCTGTCCAACCAGTACTTCGTGTTCCTGCCCAAGTTGCTGACACACACACATTTCAAGATTCAATTGATACGCAAACACACACACACACACCTGGGAAAGGCTGGCATAGGTTTACTAGCTATGCTCCCTTCTGCCCAGACTATAAAGTAGTACCAGCTGCCACCAGCCACCCTTACTTATCAGCTACTATAAGGCCCTTAGCAAAGGGTGTCCAATCCTACTGTATAATGTTACTATTATCCAAATGGTAAGTGTGACCAAGACTAAGACTATTGGAGTGGCCTACATGGTGTCACCAAATACATATGCAAGTACTCTAAGAGCTTAACTATCTATAAACAAACCAGCCACAATTCAAAGGTTTAAATATATTAAATAATAAATAAAAAAGAAAAAGACAATATTCAATAACTCAACACAGTGACTACAGAGTTCAGAATCATAGGAAATATTTTAAAACATTGCAGGACAGTCTCAAATAAATACAGAAAACATCTAAACTAATCTTACTATATTCCTATCTATCTCTAAGACAGATTACTGTACCCTGGTTACTTACTATTAGCAAGGCAAGTGCTGATGAGAGCATGTTTCCAGGTTGAAAGACAAATACAAAATGGCAAATCTGTCTCTGACAGAGTTCTTAAATTACTATCAAACATTACTGCTGGGTCAGCTGGATGACATCACTCTTTGGCACCTGCCTTCAGTTCTTAGGCTAACCAGATACTTAACATAATTTAACACCTCTGTGTGAGAAATACATATTTCTGAACTGTACAGCTGCCAGGAAGTCATAAATCAATAAAAACACTATACATTTTAAACCTAGTAATTATTAATGCTTCAAGAAAATAGAAAGAAACTTCTAGTTCTAGACATCCTGTCTCCTCGCTGAAACTGAGAGATAACACAACCGTAAACAATTTTAGCTTATTTTCTCGAGGGTTTGCAAGTTAACTCTATGTTCCGTTGTCTACTACTAAAACATATATTTGCACAGGTATATAGTTTATATACATTTCTGTTCTCTTCCAGTAGGGTACACTGTGGCTACATTCTTGAAGTTCGTTACATAACAAACAGTTCAACACACACTTCTGCACCAGTAGTTAAATATACACATAACATAAAGTTCTCTTACATTTGTAAGACAAGCATATGAATCATATTAATATTCACAAATGACATATGATTATTTACAACATTCCAGATAGCTGGACTGGCAGTATTTTCCTGGTGTCACATTTCTCCCCTCCCCGAAAACTCAAGCTGGTTTTTCAAGTGACCCTTGAAAAACATTGCTTGAGAGGGTTGACTGTCTGGGGGGATACCTTACTCCATTCCCTGTCTTGAGATTCCAGCTGCCTTGGCATTGCTGACTCCAGTACAGTGGTGCATTGCCCTATCATATGCCTACAACTCTAGGCTCCACCATAGTAATTTGGGATTTGGCTGGCTGGTTCCCTGTAGCCATAGCTCCCCCTCAGACTCCTCCAGCCACCTATTGCCAATACTTAGTGCAAGGGCACCCCTGTCATGGTAAGGTTTCATCATGTTAACACCATACTCTCTAGCTTGAGCATTCCTGTCATACTAGACCTTTTCCTGCTATGGGCTTCTGCCAGGTTCTCCTGGCCAGGCCCATGAGTTCCCTGAGCCTTGTCTTGAGGTTTGGGACATATGCCACAACAGAATCCTTGAGAGTTTCACACTCATCCTCCCACTCATCTTGAATCAAATCTAAAGGTCCCCTCAACCTATGCCCATACAGCAACTCAAAGGGTAAAAATATTTGTCCCAGTCCCTCTTAAACTGGTCTGCAAATGCCCATAACATGGACTTGAGTGTAGAGTTTAACCTCTCAACAAGACCATTAGTCTGGGGATGGTAGGGGGTGGTCTTAAGGTGCTTCACCCCGCAGTACTTCCACAGACAAGCCAGCAGGTCTGACATGAAATTGGCACCTCTCTCAGTCAGTATTTGTTTTGGGAAACCTACCCCGCTGAAAATCTCTAACAAAGCATTTGCCACCTTTTCTGCCTCCATGGGGGACAGAGCCACTGCCTTAGGGTATCTGGTAGCATAATCTACTACCACTAGGATGTACTTTTTCCCTGTGGAATTTGGGGTACTCAGAGGCCCCACAACATCCATAGCTACCCTCTGAAATGGCTCCTCAATCACAGGCAAAGGCATCAAAGGAGCTTTCACCTTGTCTCCTGACTTGCCTACCTTTTGGCATTGCTCACAGGTCCCGCAGTACCCTGTTACATCTCTGAAAATCCCAGGCCAATAGAAGTTCTACATAATATGTCTCTTTGTACATTTTATGCCCATATGACCTGCAAAGGGAATATCATTGGCTAGGGCTAGAAGTGCCATCTGCCTTGCTTCAGCAACATATTCACATACACTTTCATCTGCCTTGCATGTATGCTCATGAAACTTTTCCCTATAAGCTTCAGGTGTCAACTTAAAACATTCTAGCAACAAATTCTGACTGTATTATAATTTCAACAATCGGTATCAGACAGTTTGGAAAGAACAGTTACAGTTTTGCCATGGAGTAAGGGGGAGAGAAACCGTACCCAGAGCCCTTGGTCAACATTATACTGTTTACATACCCTTTCAAATATATGAATGAAACTATCAAAATCATCCCCCTCTGTAAGTTGTGGAAAACATTTACTGACCTTTGTTGCTTCTGAGGTTCAATTACTCCCTTCCCCATTACCTCCATGACTCTGGCAAAGAGTCAGCATCTCCTTTTCATGATACCTCTACTTATCATTCTCCTCAGCCTGTAGACGTTGCAGTTTCTCATTTTCCTCAGCTTTCTGATGTTGCAGTTTCTCATTTTCCTCAGTCTCTAGATGCATCAGCCTCTCTGCTGCCTCTATTTCCAAACGCGTAGCCTCTAGCTCATGTCTCTTTAACTCCAGACAGATTTTTATGTCCTCTGTGGAAAGATTGAGCTATCCATTTTCTGAGAGTTGTACATCTCCATGGCCAGTCTGATTGTCTTCCTCGTTGCTGTTCTGTGATGCAGCTGTGATTAAAGCTGCAATCATGTCTGCTTTAGTCAGGTTGGCATGCACCAGTCCTTTAGCCTGGCACATCTCAGCCAACTGGTTCCTTGTGAGCTTGCCATACTCCTCTGTTGACATGCTTGCCTGCTCTCCCTGACTAACTAAGCTAACAAAAAAATAAAACAATTGTGATATGAACTCTGAATGTTCACTCCATGGCTGATTGAAAGTGCAAACACCTTCAGTGACCACTGAACACAGGCTACAGGAATTCAATATCCACATCACTACAAGCCAATTAATATGTGATGTGGCTATCTCACCACTATCACCCAATTAATATGTGATGTGGCGATCCCACCATTGCTAACCAATTAATATGTGATGCCCCTGCACTGGCCCAGTAATCCAGGAGCCTCAATCCTCAATACTAGCACCAGTGAGGGGCCTCACACTTTCATTGAAGCAAAAGTCTTGAAAATGTGATACGGGTTCAAAGGGAGAAGAGAATAAGCAACTGCATAAAAAACAGTGTCAATCTGCCAAACATTAATGTGTGCATATAAGCCAAAAGGTAGAAAAACACATTCAAAAGAACTGTCATGTTTAATTGGTGGGACTAATAGCTATCATATTGCCTATGCTTTCCATATTATTATGGAACATAAATGGCCTTACAGGTATAGACAAAAAGCAAAAGGTATTGAATTATATTAAGAAATGTGAAGTGCAAATTGAGATGCTGCAGAAGATGCATTTGGATGGAAATTAACATGTACATTTGACAAGGAAAAGATTTCAGAATGGACATTCAGTAGGGAGAAGGGAAAAGGAGGGGTTAACAATACCAATTGCTAGTGAGGCTCCAATTGTGATAGAAGAGGGAATAAAATAGGCAATAACAGTAAATTTGTGATGGTAAGCAGCTATTGGCAAGGAAGGAGGATTATGCTGGCATGTATTTTTATATTACACTAAAAACTAGTATTATGGAGCTTAAGAACATTTTGGAAGAAAATCAATTTTCAGCAGGGAATATTATTTACAGATGGGAACTGGGACATGTTTTCCAATAGAGAGGAATGTATAAGGGGGCCTAGAAGGGCCAATATAACAAAATAGGCTAGATTTCTGAAACAAAAATATATGAGAATCATTGGAATGGAAGATATGAATGCAGTAGTAGGAACTCAAATTATAATTTACGTATCCATTCCCCAAGATACAATACCTGGGCTAGACTGGATAAAAATTATATCTCATAGGAGCATGTGTATTTAATTGAAAGCTTTGACACACATCCAATAACTATTTCAGATCATACACCAATAAAAAAGCTAAGATAAAGATGGAGGGTAATTACGTGAAAATGAGACACTGACCTTCCTACTTACCTTTTAAAAAAGGAATTTAAGGAATGGAGAATGGAAATTATTCAAGCATTATTAGGGAAGATATATTTTTTTTCAAAAGGGAAAGCTAGTGAATGGAACAAAATAAAAATAGTTTAAGAACAGGTTAGAAATAAAAGAGAAAGATATGGGAAAGAGGTAATTAGAAAAAAGTACTCCAGAATAAGAGGAATCTCACAGGACAACAGGAGCAACTGCAGAGCACTAAAGGGAAAATAAAGGAGTATCTGGACAATATGCATGAATTTAAAAAGGTTGCTGTTAAGCAACTATTTTTAAACACATAATTATCATGTAGGCACACATACATTAACAAAAAAGAAACCAAACAATATTACATTTTTTCATTTACATACATTATACATAACACGTTTAATTTTTTTATAACAAATGTCATTCAGTCCAGCATTAGACAGATTTCTCAAACTGTCTTCCTTTAAACCTCACTCCTCCTCCTGAACATTATTTTGCATACAGTGTTCCATTTACTTCTATGTAATTTGCTCCTTCACTCTTCTAAAGATTCCACTTCCCGTTTATTTATCTCTTTTACAACATTCAATACTTCGACAATAGCTAGTTTAGATTTTGATTTTCATGTTCTAGTAGTTGCTTTTTTTTGCGGACAACTGAATTAAATTTAATAAGGCTTTACTATGTTTAAGCAATTCAGATCTTGTGTCCCAGCTCAAAATAATAATTTCCTTAGTTACAGTTACTTGTTCTCCCAAAATTTCTCTGCAGGGAATTTTTAAAATCTGGTAACTCATTATACTCCCCAATAATATGCTCTCAATTACCCCTTTCTTCCCCATCACAACTCCAACATTTGATGTCTACCAGAAGAAAAATTATTTGAAGTCTGCCTGAGTTATAAAAATATCTCTGCAAACACTTCCAAGCAAAAATGTATAAACTTTCTGGACCGTGTTATAAACTTGGGAGTCATACATGTGTTCTCCCATTATTCCTTTTTAAATTGATTTTCTGGTCTCCCTTCCCAATTTTCTTCTAACCTCCACTGATTGATTCTTATAGTTATTATGTAATGTTTTATATGCCTGACTAATTATCCCTTTTTAATAGCAGCTTCTGTTATAAATTCAACTAAAAACTCTACCAGAGCAATCTCACACTCAGGACTCCCCTATCCCTTTCTCTTTGCATATAATTAGATATCAGTCTCTGTTAGGTAAAGCAGCCTCTAAACTGCAGTCGAAATTCTTTCCTGGATTCATCCCTCTTTATTACCTTTTCCTCTCTAGTTATTTGTTCCCAATAGCTTGGCTCCTTGCCAATATTCTCCAGTAAGTTCTATCCCCTCTTGCCTATTTTCTGTACCCCTACCTGTAGTCATCCCTATCGGCAAAATCTCCTTTTCTCCATCCCCATGTTGACTTAGTTCTTAGAATACTTTTGGTATCTTTATGAATATTCTGCATGATTATTTTTTCTTCTTAAAGAATCTACATCCAAAATCCCACTGTCCTTATTTCTTGAACTCCCCCCAGCTTTCTCATCATCTTTCCATTTTAAAGGAAGAAAAATAGTGTCTGTAATGACAAACAATGCCACAACCACGACAAAACAACTCAGTAGAATAAATGAACTGGCAACGAAACACAGCTGAGCAAATAATCAAAAAACAATCCAACAGTAAAAAGATTTATTCAGTAAGCGCTTTTGCGAACCAGTCGCTTCTTCAGACAGGTTTTAAAAAACATCACACACATTTTATACATCTTTAAAAATTCAAACACTAATCAGTGACATAAACAAACAAACACAATCAATTTAAAACACAATCAATTTAAAACCTTATTACCTCTCTTCAACCTATGTTTCTTTAATATTGGTTTTAAAGATATATATTCATTTAGCCCGCTACCTTGATGGGCTCGAAGTTTAAAAATCCAACGTAATTCACAATCTTCAGTATAGTTAACTAAATCGCCCATACGTTCATCTTCAGATAAAGCATCTATTGCTATAAATCTAAACTGATGCATCTCACCTTTCTTTAACATATGTTTAGCAAGTGCACTAAAATTATGTCCCTTTTTTTGCACGATACAAATGGTCATATATTCTCTCTTTTTAGCATTCTGTTCATCTTACTGATGTAGAACACTTGACAACAATCACATTGAGCTACATAAATCAAATTCCTGCTATTGCAGTTGGCATGAACTTTGAAACTAAAGAACTGACCTGTATCAGGATGTTTAAATTCATTACTAGTATCAATGTAGATACAATATGCACATTTAGAGCATTTTCAATGTGCCTTTCGTAGAATCCACATGACTAAACCTATTTATTTCATGGGCTTTAGGATAACACAATAACCTCTTCAAAAATGCATTATTTTTGTAATAAAACCTTGGGTGGTCTCCTATAATTTCAGACAGTTGCGAGCGAGTATTAAGTATATTCCAATTTTTAATAATAATCTGTTGTATCACCTTTGAGTCTGAGCTATAAACCATTGGCACATACAGAGAGTATTATTAAGCCCACAAGTCTCAGAGCTAGATTTATCTTGGCTACATGAATAGTATGGTCGTCCACTTCTTAACCGTTCTATTTTAACCTTAGACTTAGCGGAAGCTATTTCAGAAGAAAGATACCCGCTATGTTGAAAATGTTCACTCAACTGTGTTATATTGTTAAAAAAACTCAATCTCCAACATCTAATCTAGAAGAGAGTAAAAACTGACCATTCACTACGTTATTGAAAAAATGGTTTGGATGCATGCCTGATCTATGCAGCATAGAAAATCAATAGCAATCTTTCCTAAATAACTTTGTATAGAAATGTCCGCATTATCTCGGCAAAATCTAACACCTAAAAAAATCTATCTCACTGAAGGAACTATTAGATGTAAAAGATAAGAAAGATGAACTATGTTCAATATATTCTAGGAGTAAATGCAACCTATCCTGTGTACCTTTCCACAAGATATAAATATCATCGACAAAATGTCAATACAAAACAATGTTAGAGTTAAAGTCAGATGAAAAGACAAAGTACAGTTTTGTACCTACCATAAATGTAGATGTCCGAGAGGAATGCATCTGCAGTCTTTACAAATGGGTTGTCCTGTCGTAAGGCAGCCCTTCGGTCGGCCGGATTCCAAAGTCTGGGTCTGGCTTCGGCTGGTGTCGCACTTCACCCGACGTCATTGCGGCAGTTATTCGGGTATAAAGGCATCAGCCGACGCCATTTTCCTCAGTGTTTCTTGCCCCAGATGCCAGGTGCCCTCTTGGATGGCTAAATTTGGATAAATGCCAAAATTTCCAAATAGTAGAGAGCAAACACATAAATAAGCATGTATGTACATATATACAAACAAATACACCATAATAGATCCCCCCCAAGCTAGCTGAAGATTGGCAAATACCCTAGGAGTACCTCAGAGGGGAAGGAGGGTGGGTAATCCTGACTGCAGATGCATTCCTCTCAGACATCTACATTTATGGTAGGTACAAAACTGTACTATGTCCTTCAAGGATGCATCTGCAGTCTTTACAAATGGGTAGAATACCATAGCTAAACTAGGGGAGGAGGAAATGAGTAGAGATTATGGTGTAGTTAGGATCCCTTGCAAAACAGCAGTGGCAAAGCCAGCACGGGATCTAGAGTATAGAGATAAGTTATAATGCTTGGCAAATGTATGCACGGAGGTCCAAGTAGCAGCCTCTATAATGTCCTTGGTAGCCACTCCTCGTAAGAAAGCTGTGGTAGTGGCTGTAGCCCTTGTGGAGTGAGGCCTGATGTTCTCTGGAGTTTTCTTTCCATGGTAGGAGTAACAAAATCTAATGCAATTTCCTATCCATTTGGAGATTGTCTGTTTAGAAATTGGTTTTCCTTCCTTTCCTGCTGCATATGCTACCAGAAGCTGGTCAGTTTTTCTATTGTTTTTGTCCTGTCCAGGTAGTAGCGTAATTGCCTGTGTACATCCAAGGTATGTAAGAGCCTTTCTCCCTGTTCTGTGGGTTGGGGAAGAATGTAGGTAGGTGGATAGCCTGATTTAAAGATACTCTGGATACCACCTTAGGCATAAATGTAGGATTTGTTCTCATGGACACTCTATCTTGATGGAAGATTAGGAAGGGTTGCACTGCCATTAATGCCTGTAGTTCAGAGACCCTTCTTGCTGAAGTTATTGCCAGCAGGAAAGCAGTCTTCCAGGATAAGTATTGTAATTCTGCTGTTGCTGCTGGTTCGAAAGGGGGAAGAGTCAGTTTTTCTAGCACAAAGTTCAAGTCCCATGCGGGCAATGGAGGTTTCCTGGGAGGTTTTACATTTTTGATTCCTCTCAGAAACTGTCTGACCAGAGGATGCGAGAAAACAGGAGGATCCGAGCTGTACTCTGCTGAAATAGCTGATGCATGTATCTTGATGGAGGAGTAGGACAGGCCTGTATGGAAAAGCTCTGCCAAGTACTCCAGGATGTTGGCTATGTTCACCAGTTTCACATCTTGCCCCTTTGCAGTACTCCAGATGAGATATCTTTTCCATTTTGCTGCATAATTCTTTCTTGTTGAAGGTCTACGAGCCTCCGGGATTATGTCTTTAACCCTTTGGGATAAATTTGGGTTAATTGCTGTTATGTAATGTTCCAGGCAGTTAGCTGCAGAGTTTTTAAGTTTGGATGCAGAATGTTGTAGTTGTTCTGTGTCAGCAGTAAAGGGATCAGGGGCAGTGTCCATATTTGTCCCCGGGACATGCTCCTCAGAAGTGGATACCAATGTTGTCTTGGCCAGTCTGGGGCTATCAGAATGATCCTCGGACGTTCCTCTTTGATCTTGAGAAGCACCTTGTGCATCAAAGGAAGTGGTGGGAATGCGTATGCTGTCAGGCTTTTCCAATTGAAGGATAGGGAGTCCACCTTCCAAGCAAGTGGGTGGTAAGTTCTTGTGCAGAATTTCTTCAACTGGTGATTGAAAGGGGATGCAAACAAGTCTATTTGTGGTAATCCCCATTCTCTTGTGATGGTTTTGAAGATGTCCGGATGCAGCATCCATTCGTGGGCATCTGTTGTAGTTCTGCTTAATATGTCTGCCAGAATGTTTTCCTTCCCTGGTACATAAATTTCCTGTAACTGAATGTTGTAGCTCAGAGCCACATTCCATAGGTCCAGTGCCAACCAGCATAGAGGGTATGAGTGTGTTCCTCCCTGTTTGTTGATGTACCACATAACTGTGGTGTTGTCTGTCCTTATCATCAACTGGCCTTCTTGGAGAAAAGGTCTGAATGCCTGGATTGCCAATTTTACTGCCATCATTTCTTTTAGATTTATGTGCAGATGCGGCTGGTCTTGAGTCCATAGGCCTTGAAAACACTTGCCCATCATGTGTGCCCCCCAACCGAGGTCTGAGGCATCTGTCGTGATGGATTGTCTTGGTTGACTTTTGCAGAAGGGCAGTCCTGTGTTGGATTGACAGGCCTGAGCCCACCATAAGAACTCTTGCTTCAGGCATGGGATCATCGGAATTTTGGTTTCTAGGCTGTGCTTGTGCTGAGACCACAAATTCTTTAGGTACCACTGTAGCTTTCTCATATGCAGCCTGGCATGAGGTACCAGTATTATGCAGGATGCCATGAAGCCTAGAGCTTGTAGCACTTTTCTTGCAGTTAAATGGCTCTGCTTTGTTAATGCCAAGAAGTAGAGAGGAAGTTGCTCTTTCTTTTCTGCAGTTAGAAATGCCATTTGTTTTTATGTGTCCAGTTCTGCACCCAGAAAGGTTATTCTTTGGGATGGAATCAGCCTTGACTTTTTTGTATTGACTGTATATCCCAGGGCTTGCAGCAGGTATATGACTCTTTGTAAATCTTCTGTGAGTTTGCTTTTGTTGTCCGCTTGTAACAGGCAGTCGTCCAGGTAGGGATAGATTTGAATTCCCTGAAGTCTGCAATGAGCGATTACTGATGCCAGGCATTTCGTGAACACTCTGGGCGCAGTAGATAAGCCAAAGGGCAATGCTGAGAATTGATAATGCTCTGATCCTGCAAGAAATCTGAGGTATCTTCTGCAAATTGGTCTTATGGGGACGTGCAGGTATGCCTCCTTGAGATCTAGAGTTACCAGCCAAGACTCCTTGCCCAGCATGGGAAGAAGCTGCTGTAGGGTCAGCATTTTGAATTTTGGGACAATGAGGAATGTGTTCAAAGCGGACAGGTCTAGAATAGGTCTCCATTTGTTTTCTTTTCTTGGTACCAGGAAGAGTCTGGAGTAAAATCCCTTCCCTTGCTCCATAAATGGTACCTTTTCCACAGCACGCATTCTTAATAATTGAGATATTTGTTTTAGAGCTTCTGCCCTTTGAGAAGGTGGTAGGTTTGGCATTCCTCTCTTTCCTGGTAGTGTATGGAAATGGAACCTGTAATCTTTGTCTATAGTCTGCAAAATCCATTTTTCTCTTGTAATGCAGTGCCAGTTTCTTGAAAATAATGTTAGTTTTCCGCCTAAGGGTGCTTCTAGTTGTTCCCTGGTAGGCGGTGCCACCGCCAAGTCACTGTGATTGAGTTGTTGTAGTGGTGGTGGCTGTATCCGTGCCTCGTTGGTTGTTGCCCTGCCACTGGCGACCCCTGTAGGCACCTCTGGATTGGTTTCTGCCTCTAGAGCGCCTATTCCTGCCTCTTTGTGCTTTAGAGGAGTCCGGAAAGGACCAATTCTTGGAGGGCCAGTTCCTGCTAAACCTTGGAGGTTGAACTTGTAAGAAATCTTTCACTGTTTGCACAGATTTTGCTTTCTCTTCCATCTTTTTTAGTACCTGCTGTGCGGGGGCAACAAATAAATTGACCTTGTCCATAGGTGCATCCAAAAGCTTAGATTTGACATGGTCTGGTAATGCCTGTTCTTTCAACCATGCATGCCTCCTGATAACTGTGCCAGTCATGGCTGATCTAAAGGAAGCCTCCAGTGCATCATAGCCACATTTTAAAGAATGGTTACTAACCTGCTGTATGTTATGTAACATTTCTTGAACATACTTTTTATCTATAGATTCTTCTGTGGACAGCTTTGTAGTCAACTGGTCAAGCATAAACTCTTGATATTGAATCATATGAAATTGGCAGTTCAAAGCTCTAGCTGACAAAGTAGCAGAGGTGTAAACTTTTTTACCCCATCTCTCTAAGGACCTGGAATCCCTTTCTGAGGGGAGGGGGTTTTTAGAAGAAGTAGCTGCTACAGCTTTAGGGCCCTGGGAGATAGTCTCTGGATCTGCAAAAGGAGCCTTATATAAGTGGTGATGAGTGTCCGGGACCCTGTAGTACCTATCGGGCTTAGCAGGAGCCGGAGGTAAAGTATCAGGAGCCGTGCAAACATCATTAAATGCATCATCAACAACAGATAGGACTGGAGGTATAGCTAAAGGCCTATGCTGTGGCAAGTGTAGAAAGGTCCTAAGCCTTTTCCTAGAGTCTGAGAAATCTTGGCCCTGCCACTGAAATTGTTCCCTCATAGCATGCAAGGTTTCCCCAAAGGAAAATTCCTCAGGAGGAGAGGCTGAAGGGATGGACTCCTCAGCATCAGAGTCTTCGTAAGGAGAATAAGAAGCCTCAGGAGGGTCTGTATGATCGGAGTCATCAGAGGAATCATCCGTGGCTACTGGCTCAGGGGGCTCTGCTCTAGGCCTTTTTTCTGGAGGAGGGAGAGAGGCCCTGTCTGGATGTGGCTGGGATCCACGAATTAAAGAGATGAGATCCTCTGCCAAAGAAAGCATATGGGAGCTGGTGCTGGGCCTGTGAGAGGGGGGCTTGGCAGGCACAGGTTTTGATGCTTTGGCTGCCTTAGCCCTGGCAAAGGCCTTAATAGACATAGCTGGAGGAGGCCTAGCAGCTCCACGTGCAGGGGTAGAAATATCTAGGGGAATGGTGTCTGATAAATCCTGTGAAATCGCAACAGAAGGTTGGATTTCAGAAGCCGTTTCTACCATGATAGAAGAGGCCTCGGTAGAAGGCAAGTTATCGGCTGAAGAAAGAACCGCTTGCTCGGTTTCGGCTGAAACCGAGACACTCTTGGTTTGCTTAACCGCGGTTTCGGCCGAAACCGCGGACCGCGGGTGTCGGTCCTTTTCTTTGCGTTTCTTGGTTATTTGCATAGTCGGAGGATCCGACGGCATAATGTAGGCAAAATCTGAGCCGAAAATCTGTTCAGCAAAGTCCGAGCGACGTCTAAGCGTCCGCCGGTTAAAAGAAGCACAGGCTAGACAAGCTGCTACGTCGTGGTCTGGGCCTAAACAATGTATGCAATAGGAGTGGAAATCCTTATGAGGTATTTGTTTCCCACAAGATAAACAATTATTAACTTTCTCTGACATCGGCTGAGGCAAGAAAGAGTCCCCAACGGGGTACTTAGCTTTATAGAAGTCTTCGAAGTAGTATTCGGTAGTAGTAATCTCTGGATCTGACCGACCGGCACTTGCGAACAGCTTCTGCTTCGGGCACCACGCGGCAAGAAAGACTGGGGAAAATGGCGTCGGCTGATGCCTTTATACCCGAATAACTGCCGCAATGACGTCGGGTGAAGTGCGACACCAGCCGAAGCCAGACCAAGACTTTGAAATCCGGCCGACCGAAGGGCTGCCTGACGACAGGACAACCCATTTGTAAAGACTGCAGATGCATCCTTGAAGGACATCATCACTCTCCCATTGTCCCATTACCATGTTGGCATAGATATTGGCACACAACGTGCCTATAGCTATGCCAGCAGTCTGTAGATAGTATTTATTGTCAAAAACAAAAATATTATAATCTAAAACACATTACATTAATTTTCCCAATAAATCAATCATAGCAGGGCTATAGGTACTATGAACCTTCAGAAAGGACTTCATCATATCGACACCTTCAGTTTTGGGGGTGACACTTTCCATTTTAAATTATAAACGTCTGCTTGTGTTATGTATACGAGCCTTAACTGTATAGCTCTAAAATATCCCTTCAAATCAAGTAATCCTAAACAACCTTCTTGAACTTCTACCAACTTTCTCATCATCCTTCCATTTTAAATTATAAACTTCTGCTTGTTTTATGTATATGAGCCTTAACTGTATAGCTCTAAAATATCGCTTCAAATCAGGTAATCCTAAACAACCTTGTAATGTTGGAAGGATCAACTCACACCCCTTACTTCTTGTCCTCTTCCCTTCCCAGATAAATTCCTTCAACTCTTTATTAATTACTGCCCACAACTTCACATCTGGCTGATAAAAATATGCTGGACTTGTATATAAAACTAAAGGAAATAAAAACATTTTCTCTGCTTGTATCTGGCTATCCATATCCATAATTAACAGCTTCTGTGTTTCTCAGTTTTTATATTATTTTTTGTTTAGTCTCTGCCCACATATCCTTAGCTCCCATAACAGACTCCTTTTAACCCATACTCCTGCATACTTCATCTTTTGGTGTCCCCATAAATAAGGGTACTGCTGAACCAATTTGTGTGGGTACATAATTGTTTTATCTTCATTAATTTTAGATACCAAAAAGACCTGAAACAGTCTCAAAATGTTTCACAACACTGAGACTTCCTTCTATATATTTATCAAGTACAAAATAATATCATCTAGAAATTATATCCTTGAATTTCACCTTCCTTATTTTCTTTGTAAAATGCTCAAAAGATAAAGCAAATAAAGGGAAAAGAGGACACCCCTACCTGGTTCTTCTGTTCAAACACAAATTATCACTGAGGAACCTTCCTACTGTAATTCGTGTCTCTGATACTTCATATATCCTCCTAAACAATCTTATTTTTGCATCATGGAATGCAAATGCTTTCATTGTCCTACTCAAAAAATCCCAGCTTATGAAGTCATATGTTTCCCCTGCATCAAGACCTACCAACAACAGCAGTATTTTCTTACATCCTACTCCCGCTGTATCAGCATTGTTCTATTAATGTTGTCAAATGTTTGCCTCCCCTCCACAAGCATAATTGTGTAAAATTTTACCATAACAGTAGATGTTCTCCTCTTCATTTTTGTAGTATTCCTCATGTAAAGGATCTCCTGCAAAGGATGGTACAATGTCTAGCCAGTATACCAAAGCCTTTAATGTTTATGGGTGTGGTGTCGTACATCACAGGTATGCTTCCCGCATAAGGTGTAGGGCATAAAGGTGATGTACAGGCACACACACTTCAGAAATTAAAAGCTCCAGGAGGAATAGAATGCCCCTAGGGACCAGGAAGAACATGTGCGGGAGGGGAAAAAAAACATCCCTGGCCAAGAGGGCAAGAAGAATAGGGCAGAGCAGAGGGAGTAGGAGGGAGGGAGTGAATACTGCAACAGTGAAGAGAAGGACATCTACTGCTATGGTAAGATTCTACACAACTGTACTATTCCTTCCATATCATCTTTGCAGTATTCCTTACATAAAGGAGAGTATAAAAGCTCAAGAGGAAACCTTGGAGGAAGGCATTATAGAGCTCTCTATAAATCCTTGCAGGGAAGCCCTGGCACAGCCAGTTCTTGCTCTGGAAATAACATTTAACTTGTAATGTTTTGTGAAGGTATGTACAGAATTCCAAGTAGAACCCTCAAGGATGGAATTTCATATTCAGTCCTTTGAAAAAGGCACCAGAAGAAGCAACAGCTCTGGCAGAATGAGTCCTTACAGAAGATGAAAGACATTTTCCATGAAAAGAATAACAAAAGAAAATGATCATAGAAATCCAGGAAGAGATGGTTTGTTTACAGACTGCTAAACTCAAAGACCTAGGATGAAAGGAAACAAAAAAGTTGCTCAGATTTACAAATGTGAGCTGTCTGTGCAAATCCAAGGTGTGAAGAACCTTCTCACTGGCAGACTGCAGAGAAGGAAAAAGGAAGGCAAATTAGTAGACTGATTAAGAGATAACTCATTGATCACCCTGGGCATAAAAAGAAGGATTAGTACAGACTCACTGTCCCTGTGAAAAACTAAAAAGGGAGGAACAGCATGAGAGCCTAACCAGTAAAATTGTCAGCTTAGGTAAAATTCAATTACTGGCTACTAAGTAGTACACTGCCTGGATGCCAGCAAAGACGTCATTTGGAAAACCTGAAATAAAATCAACCAGAAAAGGTGAAGAAATAACACTTGAGATGAATCATGCAGCTGTTTAGCAAAAAAGCAGTTCAAATTTCAGCTATGGTACAAAATATGTATTCCAGTAATCTAGAGGAAAAAATAAATCACATGTACTCAGAAGAGATTAAAATAAATGAAACAGTGAAGAAATATATCAACTCGAAAAACAGAAACCTAGAAAAAAATAGAAACTTTAACTAGCTATTCAGATGAACTGATAAAACTGCAAAAATCAGAGGTACCTTTAGTTTTATTTAAAAGTCAGGCATATTTTTATCACAGGAATAGTTGCAGACAACAATAAACAGTTGAAGGAATTTATTTGGGAGTGGAAGAAGGCAAGAGTTAAGTGAGACAAGCTGATCTTCCCCATAAAACAAAGTGATTTGGGATGACTGGATTTGAATGCATACCTTAGAACTACACAGTTAATCCTCATACACATAATACAAGCCAAAAGGTATAAATCAAAGTGGATATTCATGTTGATGAAATATGGAGGACATTCGAGAAATAAGGAGAGTAGGATTTTGGATGCAGATCCTTAAGGAAAATAATAACCATAAAGAATATTAAATTCCTAAAGTAGAAGAAAGTAGTCTAAGAACTAAACCATCAAGGCAACAGGGAGAGGAGTTTTTTGCCAATTGAGATGACTATAAGTAGGGGTATAAAAAATAGCTATAAGGGGTTAATAGAGTGGGATGAGGTCAGGAAGTCTGGACTGCAGGTTAGAGACTGCCTTCCCTACCAGATATTGACATAAGAGTATATGCAAAAGGAAAGGGGTATGGGAGTGCTAAGTGAAAAACTAGCTCTGGTAGTATTCTTAGTAGAGTCTAGAACAGAAGCTAAATGTAAGACTAGCTCTGGTAGTATTCTTAGTAGAGTCTAGAACAGAAGCTAAATGTAAGACTAGCTCTGGTAGTATTCTTAGTAGAGTCCAGAACAGAAGCTAAATGTAAGACTAGCTCTGGTAGTATTCTTAGTAGAGTCTAGAACAGAAGCTAAATGTAAGACTAGCTCTGGTAGTATTCTTAGTAGAGTCTAGAACAGAAGCCAAATGTAAGACTAGCTCTGGTAGCATTCTTAGTCGAGTCTAAAAAAGGGAGAATTACAGGGTATATATGATAGCTATAAGAATTAATCAAAGCAGGTCAAAAAAAGACTGAGAAGTGGGACTGGAAAAGCAGTTTACAAGGGAACAATGGGAAGACATAGGTATGGCTCCCAAGTATGCAACAAAGTCCAGGATGTTTAGGATTTTTGCCTGGAAGTGTTTGCAAATGTATTGTTATGCCTCAAACAGACTTCAAAGAATATCTCTTTAGGTATATAAGAAATGGTGGATGTAAGATGGGAAACAGACAGGCAATTGGAAACATGTTTTCTGGGAGAATAACAAGTTGCAGATTTTAAAACTTCCATACAGAGTACTCTGTCAGAAATGCTGGGGGAGCAAATGGCAGTAACTAAAGTAACTAAGGAAATGATTTCTTGAGGTGAGACACAGGCTCTGAACTGACTAATTATAATAAGGCCCTACCAATTTTAATGCTACTGATGACCTAAAAAGCAATTACAAGAAAATGGAACTCAAAATTTAAATCAACTATTATTGCAGTACTAAATTATGTAAAGGAGATATAGGGAATGCAGGTGGGATCTTTAGAAATGGGTTGCAGCAAATTACATAGAAATAAATGGAATTTGTGAAAAAAATATATGCAGAATAATGTTCAGGATGAGCAGTGAGGTTTAATGGAAGGCAAAAATTAAGCAATTTAAGTAATTGTAGAATTAATGATGATTAAAAAGAAATAAAACATATATGTAATATATGATGTATAAGAATGAAAAATGTATTTTTAAAACACCTTTATTGAAAAATCACTTGTAACATATGTACACTTACATTTACATACAAATAATCAAACAATGTTAACAAGTTCACATTTATAAACATAATACATCACATATATTCATATGGATCCCATTTGCATTGCCGAAAGTACAGTTGTCAGAAACAGCACTTTGCCGAAAAAGAAAACAGTTAAAACACATTCACTAATGTTTCTCATATTTTTGCAGGGGGCAAGCCCCCCTGCACCCCCATACAGGGGGCTGTGCCCCCAACCCCCCTGCTAATTATATACACTAAGTCTGAGATTGCACTGCAGTGACAACAAGGGTATATTTGCTCATACATACTGTAGTGCGATCGCAAAGTGCCGTTTCGGACAAGTGTAATTTTGGAGATATGGTCTTGGCAAAGTCAGTTTAGGACAATTGTACTTTCAGCAATGCAAATGGGATCCATTGTTATATATTATATAATCTAAACAGGACATAAATTATTCAGTTCCTGCCTTCTCTTAAACCTTATTCCTACTCCAAAACGTTCTGCATGTATTGTTCCCACAATTTCCATATTTTTCTATATAATTTACTCTTACCCTTTTCTTAAGATTCACTTTCTGTTCTTTTATCTTTTACAATATTCACAACTAAGTAACTGTTTTTTGGCAGCCACCCAGAATTGAAGCCTTTCTATGCCTAGGCAATTCAGATCCCATATCCCCATGGGATTCCAAGATGGTGGTTGTCTAGAAAGCACCCTCTCCACGGAGCTTCTATCCAACTGCTAGTAAACCTGTCTAAAATGCCAGGAAAATTATCTAAGGAACACAGCTTTAGTGAGCAAATAGTAGCATAAATAGAGCCCTGGATCTTAGAGTGGAGTATCTCTCTTCTTTTCTCAGTTAAATGGCTAAAACCCTCTCCAGACTTCTCAAGGGTCTCTCCACCACATGGAAACTACAGGCCTAAGAGTCCTAGTAGGGCTGACAGAACACTGTTATCAAAAAGGGTAAGTAATACAATATGTCCAAGGAGTCGGAATTTATGGAAACCCAAACTTCAAAAACAAAATTATCTGCAATAGCTTCTCCGGAAAAAGAAGTTATATCCAAAAGGCAGAAAGTAATAAAAAAGAAGCAAGAGCTAACTAAAGCGAGTACTAAACAGAAACTTGACGATATTATACAAATAGATGAACACAAACTTGCCCTTCTACCCCTCCAAACAGCAGTGCAAGATTTTTCCGAACAGCTCTCAAAGTTTGGAAATACAATTAATCTAATTGCTGAATGCATGGATCATATTGAAGCAAAAACGCAGGCTAATGAACACCAACTTGATATACTGAGAGAGGAGTTGACTGCCAAAAACACAGTACTTGAGGATATCCAACAAAAATTCCTCGACTTAGAAGCGAGAAGCAGATGAAATAATATTGTCATAAGAGATCTACCAGAACAGTATGATCAAAATCAGCTCCTGGTAATGGTCAAACAAATATTTAGCACACTGTTAAACTCGAGTGGTAACAGTAATGACATGATAATTGAAAGAGTTCACCGTGCATTATATAAAAATTAGCTCTCTGACATCCCTAGACTAATCCATGTTAAACTCCTTAGCTATCAAGACATTCAGAAAGTGTTAGACGTGAGCAAGAAACAGAAGCAATGTATATGGAATGGCCAGAGAATATTTATATCTCAAGACCTACCGGTGGTTACTAAAGAAAAGCGTCGAAAACTCTCACCATTCTGTGCTGAGCACATCAGGTGAAAGATAAAATTTCAGATGCGCTTTCCAAATACTCTTTCCTTTTCACACAATGAATCAAGATATACAATGGGCTCTCCTAAAGAAGCAAAACCAATATTCATTAAATGCTATGGTAAGTGCCCGATCTATAAAGCTCCCAGCTGCATGAGTATCAATTCTTTTGCCAGTTCAGATGGCAGTGTAGTCAATTTCTAATGTGTAGAGTTGATGCTCCTTATCTTGTTGAAAACATGCTAAATATTTAAAAAAATAAATATATAAAATACCGGAAACTCGCACATGTGCGAGAAATTTTCTAGGATCTGTTTGCTTAGCTATCATGTGGGTGGTAGGAAGATCTCTGTGTAACAACTTCCTGTGATGTCTACCCTCATGAAATTTGCATAACAGCAGTATATACAAATCCAGTATGGAAGGAAGGCAAGTCTATGATTGTCAGCAGAGATCTAATTTTACAATATGTATAATAAGCAAGACACTATAGAAGGTATTTAGCTGCTTTTGGGAGAAGAGAGGTTTTAGTAGATAGTCGTTGGCTTACTTGACCAAAATAGCTTACCTCCATAAAGAGACATGGACCAAACTGGAACCTTTCCATGGTCTAACTGGGTTTTAACTGATAAATTCTCCTCCAACTGGTTAATCTGGGAGGAACTGTCTCATTATTATAGAAGGAAGTCGTTTTATATGCGAGAAGTTCATGATGTGGACCGATGAGTTCTTAACCTAGTGCAGACTGGTCTGTTGAACTTCCTATTCATGTAGTTAATTTGCGAATGATTTATCTATTGAATACTAAGTTTTAATGTGTTGGAGACTCAGTTATGAGCAATGCCTGATGTTGCAAATGATATAACACGTGTTGAAGCTTTGTAAATTATTCGGACTCTGATAAGATGTTCCTGTTGGTGTTGTTCCATATTGTTACTGTTTTGTGTTCTTCAAATTTCTGATTTTAGCACACATTTTAGGAGATTGATAATAACTTGCTTAAGGTTCCCCCCTGATATCTAAGGATTTAATGTTTCTTGCCATAAGGAAAGCTAGTTATCCCCTTTTTTTTCTTGACATGGTGAACTAGGCTCAACAGGATTTTGAGTAAAGATTGCTCATGTTCTTGTAAAATTATATGAGGGGTTCATATTTTGTTTAGTATAGTTTGGTTGTTTTTGCTAATTATATATTTCCCTCTATTTGTTGGAGAGAGCCAATTGAAGATGTTGAGTCACCAGCTGACATAAATGTCTATACTTATTTTAACCTCAGCTACGGGATAACTAAGTGTGCAATTCATGTTGGCAAGACAGCTGTATTTAGACCTCATGAGAAGAAACCTTATATTTTCATATTTGGTACATGAGATATGCTGAGTGTATAAAAGATTTAGTTTGTCTGCTTTAATTGGTAAAGATGGATTATGACTGATATGTTCTATTGTAACTTCTGGGATGTGAAACAAATGGCTTAGACACATTGCCTAGATGTATCTGATACTGATAAACTAAATCTGCTCCTCATCTCTGTAACCTTTGCTATATTTAGAAGTCACCTACTCTTATATTAACAAATTACTGTGTCATTGGATTGCATTATGAAAGCTCTACAAATCTGGCTGACTATACGAGGCGACACTTGGACAGTAACTACTGCTTCAGACTTCTCATAATCTGTCGTATTTTATATCTACAAGGATACACTATCTTAGAAACCAATTTATACCATTTTTGACATTCAGTCTTTTGGGACCTCCCCACACTGCCAACTTCAATTGGCTTATTGTTCATTCAGGAGCAATGTGGATCTCCTAAGTAGGATAGAAGGTGGCTACAACTGGGGTTAGGACAGTGATGTATATTGATTGTAGATATAGTTGTGCAAAAAAAAAGGATAGGTTCACCATTAGCTAGAAGTTACGCATCTACTTTTGATACATACATGAAAGATTTAGTTCTATGTGTAACGCTCCTCTTTTATACACATTCAAATAAAGTGGCTAAGTGGTTAGGCACAGGGGTAGTTTTGAAAGAGTTACGTGCTGCAAATTTGATAAAAGACCTTATCATACTCCTCAAAAATCCTTTCCTTGGGTCATTTGATATTATTTTCATTCTCGCCAATATAACACTTAGATTAAGGCCTTGTCCTTTAGAACTAATAAATGTGGAAGTTAGACTGCTGGAATGTAAGAGGGCTGCATGTCAAAAACAAGAAAAAGTAACTGATGCATCTCCTTTTGAAGTCAGAGTCAAATATTTGTTTTATTCAAGAAACACACATGGTTAAAGAAGATTGGAAAGGTGAGACTAACAGAAAATGGATAAAAGACATTATTGTATCTGGGGATAGCTCTAACTCCAAAGGAGTAGCAACCATACTTATAAGTCATTTCAAGTCCCAATTATAGGCTACGAGACAGATCCCGGAGGCAGATGGTGTTGTTTTTCAGCTATGAACCCTCTACTTGATAAACCTACCATATTTCTAAATATATACAGCCCATGTACAAGACAGCAAGACTTCATCTTAGAAATTTATAATATATTATCCAACTTCCCTGATCACTACTATGTCATTGGGGGGACTGGAATGTGGTAATAGACCCATGTTCGGATTGTTCCAGTAAATCAAAACCATATAACACACAAGCCTCTCTTCCTTTGGCTGAACTCATTTCAGATTATAGTCTCACTGATCCTATTTCTTTTAGAGATGATATTCAAAAAAGTAATATTTACACATACTATTCTAAATGCCACAATTCTTGGTCACGTCTGGACTTTCTTCTAATCTCAGAAGCACTAATAAAATGGGATGTAAAATGTTCAGCTGAACCTAGGTTTTTACCTGATCATTCAAGAATAAGCTTAATGATAATAGAGATAAAGGATGCAATTGGTCCGAAATAATAACCTCCTATATAACTCTGAAATAGTCCAAGAAATTCTAAAAACCTTAACAGAAGTTGAGGATAACCTTGACAACACGAATATTCCATATGATATTCAGTGGGCTGCATGCAAATTGATGCTCAGAGGAATATTTATACAGAAAGCTTCTTATTTTAAGAAATAAAAGGAAAACAGATTAATGTCTGAAATTAAAGAGCTAGACAAGAAATATCAAGAAAATCAAAGCTCTGTTTTGGAATATCTAAATATTGAAAAACAAAGAGAATTATTTGAATTACACCAATTCAACTATTCCCTACAGGAATTAAGATTTATAGCTAAGTATTCTGAGTGGACACAAGCCCCATCTAGAGCTTCAGCAAGATTAATAGAAAATAAACAGGAGGCTTCTAGAATAACCTTACTTTACCACCAAGATAAAGCAATCAAAACAGGCCTACAAATTATAGAGTTATTTCAACAGGTTTACACTGAGATTTATGCTAGGAGTGATCAACAAAACCCGATTTCGGAGAGAGAAGATTTCCTAGATAAACTCACATTTCTTAACTAAATGAAGATGAAAAAGCGCTTCTCTCTGCCCCACTGACTCACCAGGAAATTTCTCAGTGGCGGATTTAGGCATGGGCGCAGGGGCGCGTGCCGCCCCCTTTTTGTCCATTAGAACATTTGTTCTTCATTTTTTTTTAATCTGAAAAATGTACCCTTTTGGTACGTTTTCAAGTTACGTTTTTTTTTTTTTTTTTTGAGCTGTCATAGAGATGACCTATCATAATAATATGTATGGTCCCATAATTTTTTTTCAGTTTGGGTTCTTTTTCCTCACAACCAATCAATGCTGTCAAAACTCGCGCCTAACTCAAATACATCGGAGAAGCGACTGGAGGTTGCAGAGTCAGGTGATTTTATAATCTCCTCAATTGCTCCACCAAATATATCACTATTGTAGTTAAGTTAGGTGCGTTTTGGTAAAAACTTCAGAGCATCGATTTGTGTTGTGAGAAACGTGCGGAATTCTATTCAAGAACTGACTGTGCAGAGTTCTGAGCTCCAGCACCAAACTGGTATTGACAAGACGTCTGTGAGAGGTGTGTGTGTGTGTGTGTATATGTATATATATATATATATATATATATATATATATATATATATATATATATATATATATATATATATACATATATATATATATATATATATATATATATATATATATATATTTATATATATATACATATATATATATATATATATATATATATATATATATATATATACATATATATATATTTTTTTTTTATTTTTAGTTTGAACGTACCAAAGAGCCCCAATTAATTACTCAGTTTTATTTATTGTATTTTATATTTGTTTACCTGGAAAGTCCAACTCAACACAGGTCCTTTTAAAAAGGTCTCTGATAATATCATATCTGTTGAAGGCATGATGATTTGTTTTTTTAGTTTGATGGAAGCTCGGCAGGGTTTGAAATAAAGTCAAATGGCTGTAATTTATAGCTATGAATTTTGGTGGATGATAAACAGAAGTTTGAATGACCTTAGATCAGGAAGATGAATCTAAAAGAACATGTGCACTTATGCACGGTCCCAAAAGGTGTGTGTTTGGGGGGTCGGGAGTAGTATGTGGCACATGTCCTAAAAAACGCCAAGGTCTTAAAGTAAACATAATCTGCCACTGCACCAAGGTATGTGTGGCTTTGTAAAGATTAACTACAGGGACTTTTAATCAACCAATTGAAAACTTGATGGATGTATTCAAGGATTCTACTTCACTGATACTCCTTCATTTCCTTGATATTATGCTGTAGCTTGTGGGGCAGCATATATGGTTTCTATGTACCACAGAAGAGAGACTCCACATGATATGGACTTTGTATAGCTTACCATTTTCCGTGAGTTAAGTTACCTCATGGAAAATGGTATGCTATGCAAAGTCCATTAGTTGCAAGGATTTCCACTCCTTCACTTGCAAGTTGGTAGTAATGCTTAAAACAACAACATTTTCTAACCAAGTAGGGCAGTAAAACTTAATATTTCATGGTGAGTGGGTGCCTGCACACTAAAGTACATTTTTTATAGTCAACATCAATATCTTCTTAATCCGGCGATTACTGCTTATCACCTGTAAATCAGTAAAAAAGCGCACCTTGCCAAACTTCCGCAACAAGGGTTAATGAAGCTAGAAAATTGTAGTACTGTACTGCGTAAAAACTGTTTAACATCCTTTAAAAACATTTACGATCTTGGAAAAAAAGAGAGAAAAAACAAGATTACTTCACTGAGCACATCAAAATAATGGCTGAAAATGAATTATCACTTAACAACTGCTTGCCACTCTATGCAACCACATGGAATCTAGTTGTGACTGTTTCTACAGTAAGCAGCGGAGGCCTGAGAAATAAAAGTTATTTCAAAGAATCCTCGTTTCACTTTCTGATCAAATTTTATATCAATTTGATGTTTGCCTTAACGGAAATTATCTTAGTAAAGCTTTTGATAATCAAAAGCTTTACTAAGATAATTTCCGTTAAGGCAAACACTTGATTTTGTCCCTAAAACATCATTGCATTCTTCATTGGCCTTTATTTAGCAAGTAGTATTATGGGCTTATGATATAAAGTTAGTGTACAGTGAGAAAGCAGTTCTTTGGCACGCTGGTGAGAATAAGTTGGTCAGGATAGGCTCAAGTGAAAGATGCAGTGTCCATGTGATCCCATAAAGAAAAGATCAGATGGTTTCAGCTTTCAACACTCTAATGTCACATTTCATTTTTAAAGTGTTCCTGATTGTTTTTATCCCTGAATGGTTGAGAGCTCAAATTCTCATCGCTAGTGCACGCCAAAGAAGGTAATCTCTCAACTGTACCGATATGTTGCTAAACATTAATAACATTCATGAACAGCACAAAAATAAATATCTTAACACTGTGAAATGTCAGGTGTAGTAACTAGTAAGAAGGTACAGGAAGCTGGAACAGTCAATGATGTGCATGTCTGGCTATTGCACAGGTGACACAGGACATCACAGGGGCTTTATGACAAGGTTAGATAGGACTCAGCTTCATGATGGAGATGCGGGAAAGAGATAGATAACATTCATATGTTGGAGTTCTGTGAACGAGCTGAAAGATGTTGGAGAGCGGTGTTAATTACATGTACAGAGATTTATGGGAAGAAACTAGAGGATAGTTATTTGGTTTGCTTATCTAAGGTGGAAGAAAAGGGGAAGCATTGGATTAGGGAGTAAAGGGATGATTTGCCAATGACAGTGGAGCTGATAAAAAGTATTATTGCAAAAGGGTGGAAATGTCCCATATTGGAGGTAGTAGGAATGGAATAAACAAAGCAACGGGTTCCGTGTTTGGTCAGAGGAGGGTGTGCAAGTAAGAGATTTAGGTAAGAATACAGGTGATAGTGTCTTGGAAGAGGGGCTGTATATGTATTAGTGAGTCTAGCTGGATAATGGGGATGAGTATGAGGTTACCTGCATTATATAAGCAGAGCTGATGTGATGGGAGAACAGAAGGTATGATAGGGGAAGTTTTTTTTCTTCTTTATTATGTGGAGAAGCTGAGGCATCATCTGGTTGCAGGTAGGTTAGATAGGGGTTACAGGGAACATCTGTACTTGTTTGATGGAAGGCTGTGGTGTATGAAATTACCATGGAGTTATTTTTAGTGTTAGAAGTGGGATACTTAGTTTAATTCAATTTAGTTTATTCTAGATTTGTTTTTCCTTAGGGTAGATTAGCCATTCTGTTTAAGGTTTGAGAAGAGTTGGATCTCTTTTTATTATTTATAATGGTGCTTATTTGAAATAATGTTTTGTAATGGTATTATTGTTTTAATACATTTGCTTTCTGCTATTCAATAAAGATGATTTAGGGAAAAGAAAGAGATTTTAGGGGAGTGCATTATGTTGAACCTGGAAACGTAGGGCAAAGATGAGTCAGAGTCTTGAAGTAAATCTAGCAACTGAACAATGAAATAGGGCAGGGATGGAAAACTCACAGCTATGGTCAAGGATTTTAAGAAAAGGCAGACACAGAAAAAAGAAAAGAATACCAGTGAGGCAATGCAAGAATGTGAAGTTAGTGGTTGGTGTGAAGTACTGGACATACAAGCGGTGTTGGGGGGGAGACAGGTGGGGAAGTGATGAGTTAAAACACAATGATACAAGGAGAAGGGTAACAAAGGAGATGGGTTCTAGAAAGTGACAAGGATAACAAATGAGAGGAGTTCTGGAAAGTGACAAGGCAACAAGGAGTCAGCAGAAGGGGGTCAAATGGAGAATGAAGGCTTTTAGGTATGTGCCAGAAAAGAGAAAGGAGATAAACAGTCCTGGCTAGGTGGAATGAGGAGGAGAGAAAGATCATAGAAGATGAGCCTATTAGCCTGACAATAATGGCAAGCAGAGCTGGATCTAACAAAAGGATCCTTATGCAAATAACAAGTAACATGCTCTAGCTAGGGGACCACACAAGTGTTGCCAGCCTCAGCATTCTCTCCAATATTAAACAAGTTTACTAATGCACAGGCTTAATTGTTAACTAATTTCCATGACTGTATATCAGTAAATGGATTAAAAAACACACACACAGTGTGTGTCTTGTCTGCATCATCTTTATCCCAAAAAAGTTGCCTCAATTTACTTTGCCAGCAAAATATCTGGTTTGCCTGTATGACTTCATGATTGACCTTGGCTTTTCCATATATGGAGGCTGAAGTGAGAAGCATGTTCCATGTTTACAGTTTTTCCTGTAATTTAAGGGTACTACAGTTTACAAAAAAGTAGACATTATTTTTTTCAGTTTTGCATATGGGTTGTGTTCTTCCACTGCTTTTAAATTTTCCCCCTCCCAAACCCCATCATGTTCTTACTCATTGAGTGGAACAGATATCCTCTATTTTACCAACATGAACTTACCTGTCCTTTACAAAACCTGCCAAATATTACGCCCCTTAGTATGAGAAATGAAACTGAGTCAGGATGCGTGCCATTTCAATTTGTAACATGCACATTTATTTTTAATATGTATATGGCAGCCTATTTTTATTCATATGACCTACACTCCTTTGAGGTTCTTTCTGGTTACCCAGCACAAGCTTCCAGTGATTACTAGGTAATGATTTACTTTTAACAGTAAAGAGGTGACAGGCAGGCCTATTTAGTTGGGAAAATGAATAATTAAAAGAATCTCCTTCTACTGTTTACCACCCCCCAAAAAAACACACTTTCTGAAAGAATTGAATGTTGAGCTGGTGATTCCACATTCGTATGTTTTCTGGGTTTGTGACTGCAACATGTTCTTCACTCACTCAAAGTGTTTGGTTTGGAATTGTAGCCACATCATTGTTTAGGGGTATATATTGGAAAATGTATGAATGAGAAAGCATTGTATGTTTTGGCTATACAACCTGAAGGGCTGCCAGGCAGCAAGTTCTATAATATGAAACTGGACATGCTATTAAAATGTCCATGATAATGATTATTTGTATTGGTCCCTGACTGGTTGATAGAAAACATGTATTAAGTATGTGCTATGGTTCCTAAAGCACGCACACACACACTGTAAGCAAATCATTTAAAAACTGAGTCTTTAAAACATTCTGTTCAAGTAGATTATAAGTACAATATCATAGCTAGTTTGCTTAAATGACTAAAGGTGCTACTGCATGACTACAGTGACTATTTTTGCTCCCTAACAACCTGCTTCATGGGCAGCCTCCCCCTTCGCCCCAGTCCCAACTATGGCTTTGGTTTCTTTTATTTGATGGCAAAAAATAATCTGCAAGCATATTAGCAGTGTCTTTAGGGTTAGAGTAGGCAGCAGTCTTATGCAGTACTTGAGAGTGTTACTGATTATTATTTGTTAATCATTTGATGTAATTAAAGAAGGATTTGTGATTATTGACTGTCAATGCTGATTTTCTTTATATTAATGTTCAGATTTTTGCATACCTTTTTGGCAATTTTTATGTGGGTAGATTTTGATTTATTATACAGTTAATCGGCTTGGTTAGCTTAATTAATTAGTTTATCAATGTTGTGCTGATTGCAGTATTTCTTATACTGGAGTAAAATTCAAGTGATAGGTGAGTCTACATGGGGGCTGACAATTTTGCATTTGAATTTTGACAGCTCATCACAGTTTTAATAGGTTTCTCTTTTTAAAGTCATTGTTTTCACTGGTTTGTAGTGTATTAAATGTATCCATTTCCTAATACCTCACTCAGACACTGTCAGCAATCTTAGAAGCATGTATAAATCCCTTTATAACACACTGGATATCCCTTTACAACACACTGGATAGCTAGCTGGATCACTGATAGGATGCAGGAGGTTATAACCACAGAGAGACCAGTCATAAGTGCAGTCACTCAGGGCTCTGTGCTGGTCCACTTCTCATTAGCATCCAATGTCAAGGGCCTCTGGCTAACCAAGTTCACAGATGATTTGCAAACTGGGAGCAGTCACACCCTTCTATGATATAAAATAAGACTGTACCTTGTAATACATGCCCTTTGTTTGAACAGGTCAATTGATTTTAAAATCAGGAGTAGCTGATAAGCACGCTCCCCTTCCCTAGCTCTCCCCTATATGGAATCATTCTAGAATCCTGGACATTTATGCCCCTTCCACTGACTCATCACCCTGACTAAAGTAATACAACCCTCCAGACCCCCCAGATAAATTTCTTCAGATCTCTTCCCTTCCCATCTGGTCTACATAGGTTCATAGATTAATACTTGGCTAATTGCCTTTGTGGACTATTTTAAGCCTAGCCAACGACCCCATGTAAGAATCAAACCCTGCACCTTTGGTTTGTAAGGCAAATAGTCTAACCATTATGCCAACCTCCCACCCCCACATCTATGAAATCATTGCTGATAATGGTCACCAGCCCCAGCCTAGCTTCTTTCACAATGCCAGTGTGTTGCCATCTTCAACTTTGCCAGCCTCATAGACATATTTAAACAGGTTTTATTCTTGAATTAATATTCTTGAATATCATTGTTTCACTTTGAGACAAGTGAATGACCGTATCTATGATAAAGTGAGCAAATATTTCTGATAATGTGCTTTATCTAGTTTTGTCTTGACATAAGTGGTTATCTAATAACATAATAACGTAATAGTTCTGTCATGCAGGCAATTATTTACATCAGTCAGATCATTTACAGTTTTGATTAAAAATAACTATTAAATTGATTGCATTTTTAAAATACAGGGAGGTAAACACAGTGCTGTATATTTTACATAAGAATATGGACAGTGATCTTGATACTTGCTATGATGTTGAAAACTTTGCGATTGTTATCTTGCCTTGTAAATCTTGAATTTTGTGGAGCTGCACAAGATACATACAGAGATAACCTCAGCAGGGGGTAAGTAGTAGTGTTCATTATATCCTGGTAGGGAGGGTAAGTTATCATTGGTCTGAAACTGCTTCAATGCTGTTGTGCTCAGAGGAATTTCTTGCTGTCATGTTACAGCTTATGTCAGATTAAGAAAACTGAACAATATATGTCTGGGTTGTACAGTCTCTAGATATGCAATTTGTGAAAGTAACATTTATAGAAAGACTGTGAATGTGGAATTATCACAGTAAAGAATACTTCCCAGTCCTAGCATTGCTATTTGTACATTGTGATATCTGTCATTGCTTACAAAATGTTTACAGTTTTTCCTATGCCCTTTATTTCTCCAGAAAATGTTGTGTAATGCCAGGATGTCTGTAGGCTGATAGAAGTATAGCACCCATGGACACAGACAGTTTTGTAAAGCAATTGCAACATGCCAAAGCAAAGAACAGATCATGCATTCATTTGTGAAGTGTTTTATATGCGTTCTTTCTTCAGCATAATGAACACATGTTGCTGTGGCCATTGGCTAAGTCAGTAGTACTTGACATTGTTTTATTTTATACATTAGATAACAGAAGCAGTTATTTCTTGTATTGAAATGAGCTGCAGTATGTCAGGAGAAAGTGCTGCTATGTCTTCAGGAGCCAAGCGAGAACTACATCAACAGTCTCTCTTCAAATTTTTCAGAAAGGTCATAAAACACAGAGAAGGTTCAGTCTCTGAGGGTAAGTCATTGTGGGTGAGAGTAGTGCCAAAGTATAGAATTATGTCCCATTCTCAGGATGATTGTTAGATAGTTCAGATGTGTATGACACTATTTCCTGTGCTAAAGTATTTGTCTAGGATTTTATGAATGAGGGTATTCATAAGTTTTGCTGATTTAGTGTCGAAAGGAAGTCAGATATGGAATGGAAAATGAACTGAAAGATACTGTACTCTAAAAGTTATATATGAAGGCAGGAACTCATCGGTGAAATGGGACATCTTAATAATCCATGTTGTATACTTTGCATTTCTTTTGTGGGTTTGCAGGCATCCAGTGTATAGATTGTATTTCCCTATTTTTTTTTAGTTAGTGAAACTTTTTTTTTTGTGTAACAGTACGCTATTCAGTGGAGACAGATGTAGTTGTATTTGTTGTACTGTTACAGAAGTTATCTTCCTCTTGATATTTGTTTTCATTTTTTTAGCCAGCAGTCAGAGTCATGTGTGTTTGACACAGAGGACATGGTAAATGAATGCAGTGCCATCAGAGAAGTCAGTGAAAATAGTACTGTCACAGAAGTCAGCAGCTTAAGAGATAACATAGAAAGTGAGAGAAGTACTGTTAGTGAAGTCAGTAAGAAGCATTCGGATGAAGTTTGTGCCACAAAGTGTTTACTGACAGATATTAGTGAGTACATCACATGTACTAATACTGCAGATAAGGAGAAAGTTCATTGTCATAAATCATCACAAACTACGTGACGGTTTTCTTTTTCCACTCAAAGCCTTCACAGACAAAAGAAGAACATCAGGAAGTTCCCTTCGCCAATGTCAGCTGTCATGGCTAGACCAGTTTAATTTTCTGGCATATTCAGTGAAACAAGAAGGGCTGTATTGTTTAGCCTGTGTGTTATTTCCAACACAAGCACAGACAGAACGGGCAAAGTTATTCATTGAGCAGCCATACTGTAATTGGAAGCATGCCAAAGCTGATATCCAGCGACATTCAGAATTTGATTACCACAAGAAATCTGAGGCAAAATTACATGCTTTCCGAATCACAAGTGACAATCCAAGTCAAAGAGTGGACTTTGCAATTCCAAATGCTTCACAGCTCCAGGTGGCCAAAAACAGAGCTCTACTAACCTCTATTATAAAGTGTCTGGAGTACTGTGGAAGGCAAAGGATAGCACTTCGGGGACATAGAGATGACTGCGCATCTGACTGTACAACCAACAAAGGAAATTTCAGATCTCTAGTTGATTTCCGAATTGATACTGGTGACAGAGAGTTAGAAGCCCACTTGCAGACATGCCAAAAGAATGCACATAAATTTCAAAAACAGTGCAGAATGAATTGCTAGACTGTATTAAGGAATACATTCAACAGCAGATAAAGGATATTAAACAACAGCCTCTTGGACCCTTTTATTCCATCCAAGCAGATGAAACTGTAGATATAAGCAACTGGGAACAACTTGGGAGTTGTACTACAATATGTGAAGAATGGGCATCCTGTGGAGAGATTCATAGAGTTTATTGCCTGTGAATTTGTGACCGGAGAGGAGATCTGCAATAAGTTGGGCACATGCCTAACAAAGTTAACGTTGAATCTTGAGCACTGCAAAGCTCAAGGGTACGATGGTGCTGGAAACATGGCTGGAGCACAGAAAGGCTGGCAGCTTTGTTTCAAGAAAAAATACCACATGCTATTTTTTTCCATTGTGCTTGTCACCAGTTGAACCTTGTACTTTCAAAGGATTGCCAAGTTTCAGAAGTACGAATAATGTTAAATATAGTGAAGGAAGTTGGTTTGTTTTTCAAATACTCCCCAAAAAGGCAAAGATACCTAGAGGAATCAGTGATAAATTTACAGCAAAAGGCAAGTGGCAAAAAAAACTATAGAAAAACAAAAGCTTAAATTGCTGTGTGAGACCAGATGGGTGGAGAGAAATACAGCCTTTGAGGACTTCTATCATATGTATGAAGCACTCATTCACTGTTTAGACAAAATTATGAATAACATAGGGCCACACTGGGATGGAAAAACATTGACAGATGCCAGTGGATTTTACAGTTCAATTACTAAGTCTTGCTTTATTGTTTCCTTCCCGTCAGCAAGGTTCTTGTTTGGCTTCACTAAGCCCCTTAGCAAACATCTGCAAGGATCATCACAAGACGTACTGTATGCATATGAGCAAGTCAGCTGTGTGCTTCATGAGCTGCAGGCTGTTCGTGCAAACATTGAGAATGAGTTTAGGAATATCTTCAAAGATATGTCAGAAATGGGGAGCTTCTGCAGTAATGCTGAATTACCCCTTCCACATGTCTGTAGCAAACAGACTATGAGGAACAATGTTGCTGGAGAGACTTCAGAAGAGTACTGGCGAAGAGCAATTTTTATTCTCTTTCTGGATCACTTCATTCATGAACTGTCCAGACGATTCACTACAATGGCATCAACAGCTATTCAAGGACTCTCACTAATTCCATCAAACTTGAACAGCTTAACATTAGATAGAGAGAGTTCACTTAAAAATTTTTTGACTTGCCTTCACCGACAACATTCCACCAAGAGCTCAGACTGTGGAAAAGGGCATGGGAAGCTTTATCAGACAATTCTACAATGCCAAATGATTTGAAGCAGACATATTCACGAACAAACGTCAAAATGTTCCCGAACATTTCCTTTGTATTAAATACACTCTTGCTCACTCCAGTCACAACTGCTCGAGTAGAGAGGGCTAATTCAACCTTAAAACTGCTAAAGCCTGAACTCCAGAGTACCATGGGACAACAGCGTCTTAACAGTTTAGTGTTGCTGTTCATGCATAGGGACATCCTGATAGACTACTCTTCAGTAATCAATTTATTTGCATAAAGACATCCGAGAAGAATGCTTATTAATCCACTTAATTAAGATTCGAACAGTAGTATGATGAAGCTTGTGACATATACTACAGTACAGTATGGGAACATTGAGGCCGTCACAAAACGCTTAGTGTTACACTCACAAAATATCTGTTAGACTTGTCTCCTGTCATGTATAGTTTTCTACATATCTTTAGATGGTATAACATATTGACTGTGCTATTTTATGCTGTTTGCATCAGTCATACTAGCCCAGGATACCTACAAGAGAGGCTGTGTTGGACAATAGAAATTTACACTCGTTACATGGATGGTAATAGGGAACAAATGACATGGGTGCAGCACTTACAAAAGGGAAATTTCCTGTCCTCAGAGTAAATGGAAAGTTCAGCATCTAGTGAATTGTGTGTAGAGGGAGAAAACCATTGAATTACAGTAGCTTAGCTTTTTGAAGAGGCATGAATTTTGGAAAAATATCATGGTTTATAAAATCAATAAATGACTAAGTTTGGACTATGACTTTAGAAGGATGAAAGACAAAATCCTTATATTAAGATTGATGAAGTCTTAAACATTCTTGTCATTACCTCAAGGATCTGTTGCTAAGAACAGAAAAAAAGTAGATACAAATTCTGGGTGATTAAAGGTTTTGTAACTGAAAATGAACTTTGATTTCAACCAGTTAAAGAACTCATCTACTCCAAAGGCAATATAAACAGGGAGAGAAGTACCATCAGAGTACTACCATCGCAGAAGTCATCTACTCTATAGGCAACACAAAGAGAAGTACCAGTAGTCAGTCAACTCTACCATCACAGAAGTCCTCTACAGGCAACATAGAAGGTAAGATAAATACAAGTAATCTACTTCACAGGCAACATAGTCAGTCAAAGCTCTACCATCATAAAAGTCATCCACTCCACAGGCAACATAGCAATTGATAGAAGTATCACCAGAGAAGTCAGAGTACTACCATCACAGAAGTCATCTACTCCACAGACAGCATAGAAAGTAAGAGAAGTACCAGTAGTCAGTCAGAGCGCTACCATCATAGAAGTGATCCACTCCATAGGTACTCCACAGGCAACATAGAAATTCATGGAAGTACCATCAGAGAAGTCAGAGTACTACCATCACAGATGTCATCTACTCCCCAGGCAACATAGAAAGTAACAGAAGTACCAGTAGTCAATCAGAGTGCTACCATCACAGAAGTCCTCTACTCCAAAGGCAGCAAAGAATGTAAGAGAAGTACCAGTAGTCAGTCAGAGCTCTACCATCACATAAGTCATCTACTTCACAACATAGTCAGTCAGAGCTCTACTATCATTGACGTCATCCACTCCACAGGCAACATAGAAAGTCATAGAAGTACCATCAGACAAGTCAGAGTACTACCATCGCAGAAGTCATCTACTCCACAGGCAAGATAGAAGGTCAGAAGTACCATTAGTGAACTCAGTCATGGCAGTTTAGTCAGCATAAAGCATGCAATTGAAATCAGTAACACTAATTGTTCACTGAGGTATATTAGTGAGTAAATCACATGTACCAGTATTACAGGCAACTATAAAGTTGTCATACATCATTGCAAACCACACACTTTCTACTTTTCACACAGTGTTCACAGAAACGTTAAGTGACTCTGAAAGTTCCTCATGGCAATGTCTGCACTTATCAGTAGACCAGTTGAATTTTGTGGTATATTATGTCAGAGGGTGATGCAGCCACCTTTTGGGGGAAAAAACAAAACAGAAGACATTACATTCACTTTAGGTGATTTCTACTTTTCACACAGTGTTCACAGAAACGTTAAGTGACTCTGAAAGTTCCTCATGGCAATGTCTGCACTTATCAGTAGACCAGTTGAATTTTGTGGTATATTATGTCAGAGGGTGGCTTGTATGGTTTAGACTATATACTGTTTTCAACACCACCAAAAGAATGGACAAACACAGATGCAGCCACCTTTTGGGGGAAAAAACAAAACAGAAGACATTACATTCACTTTAGGTGATTGAAATGCTAAGGTTGTTTACAAACTAAAACTGAATATCAGCCGGGTTTGGCATCAGTATATAAAAATGAAGCGGGCAAAAGACTGTTTATTTTCTTCCAAGGTAATTCAAAAGTCACAGCAAACACTACTTGCAACAGCCTGAGAGATGGCTTTACATATGCATATCCTCAGATGGACATTACCACAATATACTTGTCAATCAGAGATGAAAGAATTCTATTCAGTAAGAATCAAGATCCAGAGCTAACTGTGTCAGAGACCATCAAATTCTTACTGTAAAGTTTAAACTTATAGAAAACAAGAAACGTTTTCAGCTGAGCAATACTACAAATGAACATCTACTGGAGGTGAATAGATATAAGGGATTAGGCTTGCTGGACAGAGTACATGAACTATGGACAGAAGCTTGAAATATTACCCAGGAAGTGGCAAAAATGAATTGTAAATAGAAAGATTAAGAAGGCAAAATGACTGTCTATGAAGGCTTTAGAAGTGGCTGAGAAAAGAAGGATCTGTAAAGATAATGAGAGCAGGTACATTATGTAAAACTTTAATGCAGAGTTTGAGAGATGATAGCAAGAGTAGTTCAGGAGGGATGTATACATGAGCAATGCAAAGAAATGGAAGACAACAAAAGGTGAACAACAGATATGTTCAGGAACATGAGTTGTATTAAGGGAAACTTCCAGATACAAATGGACATGGCTGAAGAAAGAAATGGAGAAAACCTGACAAACAGAAGAGAAAAGATCACAGAATTCAGTCAGAGTAGTAACACTGCAGAACTCAGTTGCTCCAAAGACAATATATTAAGTTAACCAGGACACCAACATCACTAACATGTACAATGATGTGTTCTCTAACTAGAGCCAAACATCATGAAGAGTGAAGTTAAATGGACACAGAAAGCTTTGTTAATAAGGCTGAACCATCAGCTGAATTGTTTAAAATCTGGCAAAATGATAATGTAACACTGCTGCATTTAAGTTGCCAGCAGCTGTGGAAAACAAGGTAGCAGCAATTGTATCGGAAAATGTCAGTTTATATTCAAGTCCCAAAAATGGTCATTGCTACAGAGACTATTCCAATTATAAATCACACTTGAAGAAAGTACTGCATTCTCCAAATTAGAACTATTTCCCCAGTGCTGAAGTTGGGGTGACTGCAATCCAAGCTGAGTGAAAGTTCAACAGGACAGAAGTTCACTGTCAAAGAATACATGTTGGAAGAAAAAAGTACTCAAATTCAGATGGCCATGAACTTGGAAATCATTGAAATAAAAAAAATTAAAGTTTCATTGGACTTTGACTTGCGAAAGAAGACAACCAACATTGGCATTTTTGAAATCCTGGAGACCAGCATTGCCTTCCTCTCCTTCACTCACTCCAGAATTTGTTGAAAGGAGAGAAAAGGTACAGTAGGACTTTTGTTAAAGAAAATTAGTTGTGCTTAAACCCAGAGAAAGAACAGTAAACAATCCAAAAACATAATGGTCAACTAAGGAAAGTTTTATGAGTTTAGTTATTTGGTACATCAATTAAATGAAGCTTTGACTAATTTATCCAAACGTGTCTGTGGTATATATTTTATGTTTCATAACAACAAAGTAGATTTCACTGTGGATATTTCCACCTTCAGTGGGATTCTTCACAAGTTTATAACAGTCCATATGCCCACTATGCCATGGAAGGAGAATGTGAGTTGGTATGATCAACAAATCTTTTCCAGGCATGCATTGAAAATAGATGTGCTGTGTGCTGCACAGGAATTACTTTTTTCTGCTACCACATTCACAGCAAAATCATGTGTAACTGAATGTAAAGTGATGTCTTTCCACACATGATATCAGAGCTTCTTAAGGTGATCTTTTCACAACCACCAAACCAAGTGTCCCACTTTCTTGCTTCCACCCCGGTAGTTAACTAACCAGACTGCACCCCCCCTTTTGCAAATTCCCGAATCCACCACTGAGATGTCATTGGAAACCTAAGCTAGGAAAAGCACCAGGTCCAGATGGTTACACTCTGGAATTGTACAAAATTTTCAAGCATAAACTGGTGCCTATCCTTTTTAAGGTTTACAGTTGCATTTCCTTAGATGGCATTTCTGATCTTTACCTAATAATTCCAAAACTATATCCCCAAAAGTAACACAGATAAATCAAACCTGAATAACTATAGACCAATCTCCCTGATTAATGTGGATATTAAAATCCTATCGTCTCTGCTAGCAGAAAGACTCAAAAAGGTCATGCTCTCCTTAATATCTCCTGAACAATCTGGTTTTATGTGTAATAGGCATACTTGGGACAACACCTTGACTCTATAATCCATGATAAATATTACCAAAAAAGATAGAAACCCGATATATGCACTGACAATAGATGTGTGTAAAGCATTTGATAGGGTTAACTGGAGTTTTCTGTTTGCAGTTCTGTCTCATTTTAATATCCCCAAAGACTTCATTAACATAATAAAATGCTATACAGTAGCTCCTATACATACCTATACATCAACAAAAAATATTCAAATCCAATAAAAATTCCCAATGGGACAAGGCAAGGATGTCCACTCTCCCCTTCTTTTCAATTTATATATAGAACCCCTCTTCTTATATATCTCACAAAAAAAATTTCACTCAATTCCCAGAGTCTTTCACACTAAAATAACTCTGTCCGCTTTTGCAGATGACCTTATTATTTATTTAGAACATCCAAACACAGATTTAAAGAAACTGGTTTCAGCTTTAAATACTTTTCAGTTGTTTCTGACTATAAAATTAACCAAAAGAAATCTCATATTTTCTCCATCAACCCCCTTAGTCATAAGGAGAGCTATTTCCCGAACTCCCCTTTTGACATGGTCTACTCCTTCAAATATCAAGGGATTTATTACGATCATAATCATGTTTCCATTATGCACTATAATGTGCTGAAGTCATGGTCAGGTATCTCACAGGACATGCTTAGATGGCAGCAGATGAAACTACCCATGCTGTCAAAAACAGCAATCATCAAAATGAACATCCTTCCGAAGTTATTATATCATTTCAATGCATCCTTTGCTATCATTCCAAACAACTTCACTAAGATATATAAAGAACTTGCCAGATTTATCTGGTTCCCCAAAGCGGTTAGAGTTTCATATCAAAAACTTATATATTCGAAAGACAGAGGGAGTTTAAGTTGACCAGATTTGCAGCTCTATTACAAGATTATATGTGCTAAAAGACTAATTTTAATTGAAAATTACTACCTGGGCAATGAGTTGTGAACCCCCATATGGGTAAAGATGTGGCACAAACATGTTTCTAGCAACAATTTTAACCCTAAAGCTCTTCCCTTTATAGAGCCAACAAATCGTAGGAATGCTAACATAAACATTACTTTAAAGTACAAAATTAAAATATTTCAAGAGATGTGTAAATTATTAAAACTAGATAAGGCTTTACATCTCCTTCAACCTATCTACTTAAATCAAAACATAAAAATGAATAATAAAATGGTAAGTCTTACTGACTATCCTCAAATAAAAGACTGTACTGTTTGGGACATTCATAAGTATATGGATAAACCAATGACAGAACTATGGAGAATGTTAAACCTAAGCAAAAAAATACACTATTATACTACGACAGTTAAGAGAAATTATTACAACTCTGTTAAGGAATATTGACATCAATGAAATTGAGGTAAATAATGACAGAGCTGTTGAAAGCTCTATCCAGTAAGGAAAATATGCTTGCCTCATCTTATAAATTGAATTCTCTCATTATATACCAAAAGATTTATCTCTAGTCTAGCTTTTGGGACCAACAAGGAACTGCTCTCTCAGAAAACCAAAAACTAACAGCAATCAAATCTACCCACAAAATGTCCCCATTTAAAAAAACTCTTATACACACAAGTTATGATCAATAATACATATTATACTTCCTCTATTTTAAATAAGTTTAATACTAAAGTCTCCATGCATGCCCTTGCTGATCCTATCCTCAGGCCGATATCCTTCATGTTCTGTGGTTCTGCAGATACTCACATAATCTTTGATGCTCTCTCAAAGTACGCTTAGATAAAATGGGATACCACAAATCAATCCTATCTTGGAAAATAGCGGTACTCCATATTACTGATCTCAAACTCTCAAATTTGAAACTGCACATCCTAATTATTCTCTGTTTATTAATTAAACTTTATATAACTAAAAATTAGCTCGATCGCACCAAGCTTTCTTGGGATGGTTTCAGAACCATGGCAATTAAGTATATAACCTCTCAAAAACTTATATTAAGGAGCCTTAACAAACGTGTCTACTTCCAGAAATTTTGGAAAATTCTCTTCGATCATATTTTAAAAGATTAGACAAAGGATGGAATTAAGTACCAAGTTACTCGTGGAATACTTCTAATTGGGCCCAAGGAATTATTCATTTGTTTTCCTTTGTTGTTCCCCCCTTTCAGTGCTCTTTTCACTACAGGTGCATCTTAATGTTCTACTCTGTTATAAACTCTTACTTATGTATGCTCAGCTTTTTAGTGACTCCAAGCAGCACTTTTGTAAATATTGTATTTAGTTAGCAGATTTAGAGCTTTGTAACTAGTTTGGTAGTGGTTCCTTTTTGAATTTCTTAAGAGTACTTATTAATGTTCAGTTCAATACTCTGAATCTACCTGGTATGTATATATTGCATAAAACAATAACATTTTTATTGAAAAAAAAAAGATCCCATATCCCAGCTCAAAAAATAATTCCTTTAAGCTCATTTGTCACCCAGTATTCCTGACAGAGTACTTTGTAGGGAACTTTTAAAGTCTGCAAACTCATTACACTCCCAAAACATATTTTCCCAGTTACTTCTTTCTTTTCCATCACACCTCCAACATTTGTTATCTACCTGAGAACATTTTTTTGGCATCTGATTGGGGTATAAAAGTATGTAAACATTTCCGGGCAATAATCATAAATCGTCTAGACTTTGCTTCACATGTCCTACCATTGTTTTTTTTTTCTTTTTTCTGAATTGCATATCTAATCTCTTTCCCCAATCATTTCTCACCCCTTCTGAATGCTGAATTATTCCAACAGTTATTGTGTATTATCTTATATGCCCTGCTAATTATCCCTTTTTTAACATCAGCTTCTGTAGATTCAATTAAAAACTCAACAAGTGCAAGTCTTATATTTAGGATTCCCCTGTCCCTTTCTATTTGACTATACTCTGATATCAATGCTTGATATAGAAGGCAATCAGTAGCTTGCAATCCGAATATCTTCTTTGCCTCTTCCTATTCTATTACCTTTCCTTTTCTAATTATTTGTTCCCAGTACCTTGGTACCTTTTCAAGCTTCCTCCAGTAAATTCTAGTGCCCTCTTGTCTATTCTCCGGACACCTAATTGAAGTCATCCCTACTGCAGAATCTCCATTCTCCATTCCCACGTTGGCTTAGTTCTTAGTTTCTTAATATACTTTCTGTTTCTTTGTGAATATAATATTCTGCATGACTGCTGTTATTCTCCTTAAGTGTCTGTGCCCAAAATACCATTCTTTCCTTATTTCTTGAATCCCCCCACATCATCATCATCATCCCTTTCTACTTTGAATTGTAGCTTTCTGCTTGCATTATGTATACGAGCCTTAACTGTGTAGCTTTAAAATAGCCCTTAAAATAAGACTGTTCCTAAACCTCCTTGTTCTGTTGGGAGGATAGTACAGCTGCGTAAAATCTTGCCATATAAGTAGATGTCCCTCTTTTCATTGTTGCAGTATTCTTTACCAAAGGGATTACCTGCAATGAGTAGACCAATGTCTGGCCAGTATATTAAAATTTTAGGATTTTGTAGATGCTGTACATCACATGTTTGCTCCCCACTCAAGGTGTAGGGTATAAAGGTGACATACGTAACTACATACATCAGAACTGAAAAGCCCCAGGAGAAACAGCAGTCCAAGGAATTAGAAGGAACATGTGTATTCAGAAGGAGAAAAAGAAAAGGATTTCCAGGCCAGGAAGATAAAAGGAAAGGGGCCGAGCAGAAGGGTGAGGAGGGAGGGAGCAAATACAGCAACACTGAACAGAAGTACATCTATTGTTATGGTAAGATTCTACATAACTGTACTATGTCCTTCCATATCACTGTTGCAATATTCTTTACAAAAGTGAGAGTACAAAAGCTCGAGAGGAAATCTGGAAGGAGGAAGGCACAGAAGAGCCCTCCAGAAACTCAAGCAGGATAGCTCTAGCAAAGCCAGCTCTTGTTCTGGAAACAATATCCAATTTGTAATGTTTAGCAAAAGCATGAACAGAGATCCAAGTAGCAGCCTCAATGAAGGAACTGGTATCCTTTGAAAATTCCTAGAGGAAGCAACAGCCATGGTAGAATGAGCCATTACAGAGGGAAAAAGGCATTTTCCATGAAAGGGGTAATACAAAGAAATGGCCTTAGAGATCCATGAAGAAATGGCTGGCTTAGAAACAGCCAAACCTAGAGATATGGGTTGAAAGGAAATAAAAAAATTGCTCAGACTTGTGAATGGTCTTAGTCTTATCTAAATAATACCTGAGCTGTCTATGCAAATCCAAGGTGGGTGGGAAGAACCTTCTTACTAGCAGAATGCAGAGAAGGAAAAAAGGAAGGAAAATTAAGAGACAATTTATTAACCACCTTGGGCATAAAAAAAGGATTATTACGATGAGACACCCTGTCCCTCTGAAAAACTAAAAAAGGAGGAACAGCAACAAGAGTCTGGTGTTCAGACACTCTCTTAACAAAAGTAAGAGCCAAAAGAAGAACAGTCTTCCATATACAATACTGTAAGGAAGCTGAAGCTGCAGGCTGAAAGAGATCCTGAATTAATTTTTCAAAAACAAAATCAAGGTTCCAGGATGGTGAAATAAGCTTCCTGGGAGGTCTGAAATTAAGGATGCTTTTAAGAAATTGCTTGACCTCAAACCTAGAGACCAGAGGAGGAGTTACTGGCAGACAAATAGAAGTAGCTGAAAGATGAGCTTTAACAGAAGAATATTCTAAGCCAGTATAGAACAATTCACATAAACAAGAAGTGGATCCTGGTTAAGAGCAAGGCACTAAACAGAAACATTTCTTCTATTTGGAGATATAGGATTCCCTGTTAGTGGGTTTCCTGGCCTCCTGCAGAACTCTAAGCATGTCCTCAGAAGAAAGGTGCCTAAAAAGGGATTAAAACCCTATCCCCACAATGTCAGTTGAAGAGTGAACAAGTGATGATGGATGGGAGAGAGACCCCCTATCTTGCGTGAGTAGGTCCACCCTATGAGATAACTTCTTGTAATTGTCCTTGACTAGGTGCAAAAGAAGAGGGGAAACAATGCTGTCTGGGTCAAAAGGGAGCCACTAACAAGATTTTGGGGGAGTCTTACGATATCTTGAGCAGGACTCTCGGAATTATAGGGAGGGGAGGGAAGGTGTAGAGAAACATCCCCTTCCAAGAAAAAGATAGGTCATCCACCTTTCAAGCCAGAGGACTGGGGACTCTAGTGCAAAAAAGAGGAGGCCGTCTTTTCAAAGGGGGGGTAAAAAGATCTACCTGAGGAGTACCCACTAATGGACAATGTGCAGATACACATCTCTGTGAAGCACCATTCATGAGCCTTTGTTTTAAAGCTGCACACAGAGTCTGCCATTATATTTTGCTCGGAAGGAATGTATGCAGCCTGAAGAGTCACTTGATACTGGATAGCTAGATCCAAAATTTGAAGAGCTAGCCTGAAAGAAGTTAGGACCTCATCCCCCTTTGCTTGTTGATGTACCACATCACTGTGGTATTGAGTGTAAAGATTTCGAGAAGACCTGGAAGAAAAAGGGAATGAAAAGTCAAGGGTGAAAAGGAGAGCTCTTATCTCCTTAATACTGATGTGTTCTGACCTCTGATGAGGGGGCCAGTGTTCTCGGACCTTGAGGGGACTGAAACAGGCTCCCCATACCATGTCTGAGGCATCTGAAAAAGTTCCTGAAAGGGAACTGGGGGCTGTAAAGGAAGTTCCAGGTTGAGAGACAGCTAATGATTCCATCACTGAAGCTCAAACTTGAGGCATTGAAGAAGAGGGACTAGAAAAGCTAGAGGATGACAGTGTTGGAGCCATACTGACTTTAGAAACCACTGAAGCTTTCTCACATGAAGCCTGGCAAGAGGTATCATAGGAATGGTAGAAGCCATGAAACCTAACGCCCTTAGAAATTCCCTGGTTATAAGTGAAAGTCAAGGAAGAAGGGATTGAAAAAAGGTGATTAGAGAAAGAACCTTGGAAGGAGGCAGGGAAGCCAGCATAGAGATGGCCTGGAGCCTGCAACCAAGAAACCCATGATCCTGAGAAGGAACTAGGACTGATTTCTGGGAGTTTATTGTAAACCCCAGGATTTGCAAGAGGCAAACAGTATAGTGGAGGTGCTGGAGCAAGGTCTTGTGGTAAGAAGCCCGAATGAGCAAGTTGTCCAGATAAGGAAAGATGTGAATTCCTCTCATCCTGCAAGAAGCAATCACAGGAGTGAGGCATTTGGTGAAAACCCTTGGGGCAGTAGAAAGGCCAAACAGCAAATCAGACAACTGAAAAAGCAAGGAATAAACAGAGAAATGCAAAAACTTCCTGAAAAGGGGATGAATTGGGATGTGAATATAAGCATCCTTAAGATACAGAGAGAGACCAGAAAAGCCTGGGGAAGAAGACGAAGATGAAATGGGGTCTGAAGGAATAACATCCAAAAGGAAGGGATCTTCTGAAAGGTGTTGAGTTGATATAGGTCCAGAATGGGTCTCCAGGTGTCTTCCTTTCTGGGAACCAGAAACATTCTGGAATAAAACCCTTTCCCCTCCTGGGAAGGGGGCACAGCTTGAAGCTTGCCTTGTGCCTGAAGTAATTCTGTGAAGAAAGGAAGCTGTTCCTGAGGAGGTTGAGGGATATCCTGAAAAGGTGGAAGGTATTTCCATTCCATGAAGTATCCCTGACAGATGACGGACAGAACCCAAGAGCCTTGATTGATCCTTTACCAATGGGGAAGTGATAAGGAAAGGCAAAGAGATAAAGGAACCTGACTTAGGAAAGACAGAAGCAAACAAAAATGGCTTGTATTGAAAATGTGGTTTCTGGGAAGTGGGAGTTTGAGTAGACTTAGCAAGAGGAACCTGCTTTGGGAGAAGGTCGAGCCTGACTGCAAACAAAAGCAAGTTTAGATGGATAGTTCTTCTGGAACTTAGGGATAGGAGAATCAAAAATATGCTTCAATTCTTGCAGGGCCTTCCCCTTATCCTGCACATACTTAAACAGCTCAGCAGCTGCAGAACTAAATAGGTTCTCATTAACCAGAGGAGCAGCCAACCGTTTAGCCTGAATATCATCAGGCAAAGGCTGGAGATGAAGCCAAGAGTAATGTTGCATAACAGAACCAAAAGCAGTTGCTCTAGAGGAGGCATCAGCTGCATCATAACTACATTTAATATAGTGGCAGGCTATGTGAAAAGAGGAGCCCAGTAATGACAAGACTGAGGCTTTCCCTTTAGAATCAGGAAGGTTAGAGATATCCTGGAAAACCTGAGAAAGAATGTATAAAACATTCCTGGTTATATGAGTCAGGTAATTAATAGCCCGAAAGGCCAAGGTGGCAGCAGTATATACCTTTTTGCCCAGCCATTCCATGGCTCTACTGTTCTTGTCTGAAGGAAGCAATTTAATAGAAGGCAAAAGCTTAGAGAATTTGTCAGAAGAGACAGACACTACATAAGGGTCAGCAGCAAGAAATCTGTAAGGAAACTTACAGAGATCAGGCAACAAATCTAAAGCAAAAGTAAGACGGAATGACTAGCACAGCTAAAATGACAAGTGTTATTTATTAAATACAAGTAAGCGCTTTCCTGCATAAGCACTTCTTCAGACTAAATTCAGACAAGCCAAGGAACAACTTAAACACAATTTAAAATGAAAACATCCAATCAGAATTCACAATAAAAACAACTGACATTAAGTCCTATTAAATACTATGGTAAGAAATAAATGCTTAAGCTTGTGTCCTTCTAAATAAGGTCCTAGTGATGTTTTCATTCAAACCATAATTCCTATCTGCTTGCAAAGTTAGAATCCACTTAAGTTCATTAGCCCCAGTTTTATTAAGGAGGTCCCCAACCTCTAGTATTTTTAGTAGTTAACTTAATCACTTTAAAGGAAAGCTATGGTCAGAATACAGATTAATATGCTTATATAAAGCATTCATACTACCTTTCCTCCTGATGTCTCCAACATGCTCCAACACCCTTTCACTCAAACTAGGAGTCATCATCCCTACATAAAAACTGGGACTAACTGTGCAAGTCACTAAATATACCAAGTTTGTAATTCTACAGTCTGTGTAAAACTTAAAATCATACCTAATATATTAGTAACATGATTCAGAAATAAAAGAGCAGACTTTACAGCCATGACAAGGGTGCGTACCATCTCTTGAAGATTTATCACAAGGCTCTGACATAAAATTGCATTTAAAACATAGCCTCTGTTTCAAATTCTTTGCATTCCTAAAATAAAATTGAGGTTTGTCTCCAATAAACTTATTTATACCTTTACTGGCCAGCAAGATTGGCCAATTTCTCTTAATAATGTTAAAGACATCATTCACTTCACTGGAATAGGTGAAACCAGTTCTCAGACAACCAGAATTTTGCCTCTTGTTATTCCTACTATATGGAACATCAGAAAAGTAAAGTCTCTCTTCTGTTTGATGCAAGCCTTTAACCTGTTCTAAGGTATCGATAACCTCTCTAAAACCATAACCATAGTTAGCTGTTGAGCCTCATCTACCTCTGACCTTGGCATATTTAAGTCTTCCATAAATATTGCCACTTGTGCTTTTTCTTGATTTCTCCACTTCTCTGCTTTATACAAATTTTCATAAAATGTCTAAAATATCTCTAATACCTCAACAAGAGCTTTGTGGTTATTTTTCTTGTTATAGACTCCCTAAGTTAGGAAACAGAAAGGGTTGCACTCAAATTCATTGTAGCAACAGAGTGATGTAAGGATATACTGCCATCACAGCAAGCTGGAATTTTGTAAATAATTATATGTCATTTGTGAATATCAAATTAATTTATGCAAGATGCTGGTGTTGCAAATGTATTAGAACTGTATGTCATATAAGATGCTTGTGTTATAAATGTATTAAAACTGTATGTCATGTGTATATCAAACTGCTCTGTGCAGACGTTTGTACTGAAAAGGTATTTGCAAAGTGCTGTGTTTAAAATGCATCCACAGTATGCCCTACTGGAAGAGAACAGAAATGTAAATACACTAGTGTAACTGTTTAAATGTATATATTTTAACAGTGGAAATTGGAATACAGGAGGTTAACCTCAGTCCAGCAAACTTTAGAAAAATATCTGAAATTAAATTACTGTATAGACTATGCAATAAAGATGGTATCTTTCAGTTCTCAATGCAGCAAGAGACACAAATTCTGCAGTAGGAAGCTTTCTGTATTGTCTTTAGGGTGAACTAATTACTAGACTTGAAATATGGAGGAATGTAATTATTTTATGACTTCCAGCATCTGCCAAAGATCTGAGCAAAAGCCCTTGGATGAGTATTTTTTCAGGTAGATGCTAAATGCTACCAAGTGCCAGCAATGGGGGTTTTGGCCTGGGAACTAGAAGTCAGATGACAAGAAGTGATGTCATTCTGCAAGCTATCTCAGCAGTAATATTTAAGATATTATTTTTGAGAAGTCTCTTAGTGAAACAGAGCATTCTGTATTCTGTCTCAGACCTGACAACAAGAACCATTTACCACACATCTGCCTTGCTCTAATTAAGTTTTTAGGGTATAGTAATTCTCTTAGATACAAACAGGAATGTAGCAAAGCTTAGTTTATATTTTGTTTTTCTTTATTTCTGTGAGCCTGTACTGCAAAGTTATTTTAAATATTTCCTGTAGTTTTGAACTCTGATGTCACTGTGAATATATATTTAGTATTGTCTTGTTCTTTTATTATTTATTATTAAATATATTTAACCTTTCATTGTGGCTGATCTGTGTAGAGATATTTAAGTTTTGAGAGTACTTGCATATTTATTTGGTGACACTGTGTGGGGCCACTCCTAATAGCTTTGCTCTTGGTCAAACTACCAGTTGTAATATTACACAAAAAGATTGGAAACCCTTTATTAAGGGCACTAAAATAGCTGACGAGTGACTGGTGGCAGTGGAAACTACCTTATAGTCTGTGCAGAAGAGGGCATACCTAGTAAACCTGTGCCAGCCTTTCCCGGGTGTGTGTGTGTGTGTTTAAATCAAACCTCAAAGAGTGAGTGTGTGTGAGATACCTGGGCAAGGCCATGGAGCACTGGTTGGACAGAGAGGGTGCTGGAGGTCTTGGCTTGGTCACTCAGCTGAGATATCAAATCTATAGCTGTGCCAGTGGGGAGTCTTATTGGGGATCTGGAGGAAGAGGGAGAAACCAGCCCTGGACTGACTGTGGTCTCTGTGTGCTCTTAAGAGAAATTGCACTTGATGCAGAGAGCTGCATCTGGAAATACTGTGTGTGTACCTGTCATTCTTTCAGTGAACATATCCCACAGGTGCCAGTAGTGAGTATTGAGGCTCCTTGATTACTGGTCCAGTGGTGGGTCATTACATTTTTTGTGCTCCTTAGTTTTTATCAAAAACAGTTGCTTAACAGCAGTCTTTCTAAACTCATGCATATCATCTAGATAATCTCTTACTTTCTCTTTAGCATTCTTGTTCTGTGAGATTCTCTTTATTTTGTAATACTTTAACCTTTGTCAATCCATCTAAATAATTCTTATTACTTCTTAACTAGGCCTCTTTTTCTTTTATTTCTACCCTATTTTTTTAAACTCCATCTTCATTTTATCCCAATTACTAGCTATAACTTATTTATTTATTTTATTTTACATTTGTTGATTGGGTTTGCCCGACTGAGCTGAAGAGCCCTTTTTCAGCAGAGGCCCGGGGAGAAAAGCTCCAACATATTATACAAATTTCATTATAAATTAGCATTAAACAGCAAATATGTTACAGGATTATTACAAGGCATTAAGTAGCAATATAATGTTATATAGTATCAATAATCAGGAGTATAGCAAAGCTGTTTCAAGATGTATAAAAATAAATAAATATGTCATTAAGATGAATATAGTTTTTGTGGTAAGTGGTTACAAAACCCAGTTTTATCATAATGTAGTTGCATGAAGGCAAGACAATTACTATAGAATGTTTCTCTGAGGTGAGTAGCTTAATAGGTTTTAGAAGACAGTAGAAAGAGTAGTCAAGGAAGATTAGAGAGAGCTAGTGAGAAGGGTGAGTTAAGGGCAGAAAGTACATTAATGTATGGGAAGTAGGGGATGTTTAAGGAGGGAGAGTGCAGTGACTTTTAAAGTGCTCTTTGGTAGCTGTCTTAAATTGTTTAGGGTGTGTAAGGGTGTTATTTCTAGTGGGATCCTATTCCAGGTAATAGTGGGGTGATAGTTGTACATGTTATGTCTAAATTTAGACTTGGGTTTGTAGATTTGCAGTAGGTCTTGGTTAGAGCTTAGGAGAGGTCTGGAGGGACAATAATGGGAGATGAGTGGGGATAGTGTCAAGCGGTAGGAAGGCTGGTATAGGACAGAATGGACGATCTGGAGCTGAGAGAGAAGAGGCCGGTGGGGTAATTCAAGCCAGTTTAAGTGTTTTAGAGAGAGACAGTGATGGGATTTGTAGGTTTGTTGGGCAGCAAATCTAGCTACCTTGTTGTAGGTAGATTTGAGTTTGGTCAGGAGTGTTGAGTTAAGATTTGTGAGAATTTGAGAGTTGTACATTAGACTGGGTAGAAGGTAGGTAAGACAGAGAGTAACCTTGGCTTCTGAGGTAAGGAATTTCTTATTATGGTAAAGGAACCCTAGTTCTGAATAAGTCTTTTTGATACAGTTATTAACATGCAAGTCAAATTTAAGCTGATCATCGATGGTGATGCCTAAGAGCTTAGTGTTGGATTCTACCTGAATGGAAGTGTTATTAAGGGACTGTATGGAGAAGGAGAGTTTAATATTGCTGAATTTTGTAGGTAGGAAGAGTAACAGTTTTGTTTTTTTAGGGTTAAGGATGAGTTTGTTGTTGGAGAGCCATGTTTCAACTAAATTAAAAGATGCCTGAGTAGCTGAGAAGAGCTTAGAGGGAGAGTTGGCTATGGTGGTGACTTCAGAGTCATCTGTGTATTGCACTAAAGATGACTGAGGACAGGAGGTATAGAGCTGATTAGTAAAGATATTAAAAAGTAAAGGCCCTAGGACAGACCCTTTGGTACACCCATTTTTACAGGGGGGGCAGGACAGAGTTCCATCTCACTGATTGAGATCTATCAGTGAGGTAGCTGGAGAGCCATGCAACAGTATCAGAAGAGAAGTTAGGTTATGCAGTTTGCGCAGCAGAAAAGAGTGTGAGATGGTGTTGAAAGCTTTTTAGAGGTCCATGAATAGGTAAGAAATAAGTTTATGGTCATGCATGGCTATAAAGACAGTGTTGAGGAAGGATAATAGAACTGTAGTGGTGCTATGTTTGGGTCTGAAGCCATGTTGTGTGGGTGTAAGCAGATTTCCTTGTATTAGATACTGCATAACTTGTTTATGAATACATTTTTCTAATACTTTAGAGAGAGGGGATTGGATAGAGATAGGTCTAAAGTTGGAGATATCAGAGGAGTTACCTCCTTTGTGTATAGGTAGAGTGTAGCATTGTTTCCAGGTGGAAGGGACTTTAGATTCAAAGATAGAGTGATTAATTAGGATAGATACAGGGAGAGCAAGAGAGCCAGCTGCTAGTATAAGAAAAGTGGAAGGAATATTGTCAGCTGATGCTGAGCATGGTTTTAATTTAGAAAGTAGAGTTTTGATGTAGCTAGTAGGTACAGGTTTGAGGGAGAAGGTATTTGAGGAGAAAGTATTAGGAGTAGGTTCAGAAAAGTTGGAGATGTTAGTAATAGTTATGGTAGAGTAGCTTAGATATTGAATCGATAAAATAGGTATTGAAGATAGTGGCAATTTCTTCAGATGTCTTGTCTGGACATGGATTGGAGGAGCTAAGATTACCAGGATGCTATATTTGGTTAATAGTGTTCCAGAATTTTTAGGATTAGATCTTAGGGCTGTGGGAGGTTTGTTATAGAAGTCTTTTTTATCTTTGTTTGTTTTTTTGTCACATTTCTGAGTTCTTTATATTTCTGCAACTCTGCAAGGAGCTTAGTTTGTGACCATTTTTTCCATAAGCTGCCTCTAGTTATCATAAGGGTATGAGTGGCTTTTGATAGCCATGGAGAAATGTTGGACTTAATTCAGACTTTGTGAGGGGGAGTAAGTGAGTCTAAGATGCTAAGGAAGGTGCAGCTGAAAGCTAGGACTGCTTCTTCTAGTGGGAGTTGGGTAAGGAATTTCTAGTTTACTTTAGAGAGGACGGCATTAAAGGTTTCTGGATGGAAGTTAGTTTGCGGCAGGTAATAAATCTAGGAGGTTTTGAGAAGGAGGGAGTGAACCTAAGCACTTTTATAGGGGAGTGATCACTCAGGGTGTTTGGTAAGGTTTAAGGGTTATATTTAACTTCTTGTATACTTTCTTCTCTAATAACTCCTAGATAATTTCGACTACTTATTCCTTAAATTCCTCTATTTTTAACAGGTAGGTGGGAAAGTGCCAGTGTCTCATTTTTACTTCATTATCCTGCATTTTTATCTTAGTAATTATTGGTGCATGATCTAAAATAATTATTGGATGTGCATCAAAGTTCTCAATTAAATAAACTTGTTCTTGTGAAATGTAATTTCTATCAAGTCTAGCCCAATTAATGTACATTAGGGAATAATATGTAAATTCTCAGTTCTTGCTACTGAATTCTCATCTTTAATACCAAATATTTTCATTAATTTCTTCATAAATCTACCCTGTTTTGTTATATTTTTGCTAAGTCCCCATTTACATCCTCATTGTTATAAATCAAATTCCATTCCCTACCTATACGTAATATTTTTTTTTTTTTTGCTGAAAGCTGATTATTTCTCCTATTTTTTAAGCTGCAAATCAACAGTTTTAACTGGAATTTAAATACTTGCCAATAACCCCTACTACAAATCTGCCATTATATTTTTTCTTTTCATCTTCTATCAATATTGGAGCTCCTCTAGCAAATAATATAAGTACTTCTCTTTTCCTTTTTCCCTGGTATTCTGCAGAATATCCATCCTCAAATCCTTTCTTTATCAAACTCACATGCTCAGTTCTTTCCAAATGCGTCACCTGTAGCATTGCTATTTGCACTCTGCTTCTCTTAATATAATTGAGTATTCTTTCCTTTTGTCTATACCTGTGAGACCACTCACAATTCAAGAAAATATGGAAAAAGTAACCATTATGGCAATAATCATTATTCTCACCTATTACCTATGTCAGCCTTTTAAAATGTCTAATTCCAGCTTTTGTGATACATGTACCCATTCATATTTGGCAGGTTAATTCTTTATACAGTTTTTTTATCAATACTGAAATCTATGTCACATTTTACAAGTCTTTTTGTTTTAATAAAAACCCACAAAAAACACGCAGAACACCCTATAACCTATTAACTTAATACAAATATGCACATTAACTATGTACATCTTCAAATAATTAAATTTAACCCTTCTAATAGGAGCATTTGTGTCAAATAGACAGCTGCTAATATAGACTCTACTTAACCTTAAACTGAGGTTATTCATGCTATTTCACACAATTTTTTTCATCTTTATTCCCCCTCCACCAGATGTGAAAACTACTTGCATATTTTCAGAAATCATTAAAAAAAGTTAGTTCTCTGTTATAGCCTGAAAGATAAGCTGAAATGTTTATTGCTAAAGGAAAATGTTTCATAATATTTGATGTTCTCATATTTACTTGTTTCCACTTAAAATTTATTAGATTAAGCCAATGGTCTTAGTTCAGACATTCACCTATGTAAAAATAAAAGAAAACATATCCTCTCTACATATATTATCTGTGTACTTTTAAACCCCAGCTCCCACCTCAACCACCCAAGATTACAGCCTATTAAACATGCTTTTCTTCTCTCTTTTTTTTTTTTTTGCACTGTAATGTCTACATTTCTTAATTCCAAAAAAGAAGGGAGGAGGAAGAAAAAAGGCATCTGTTTACTTTAATAACGTCATCATATACAACTAAAATACTTTACTGTAACATATGCAATTTATAAAGTGAAATATTTTATAGAAATACTGCTAAGAAAAGAAATTGTTTTACATACAGTTAGCGTTTTTTCTTCCTCCTCCCTTCTCCTCAGAGTCCTTTCAAACATTAATGACATGAAGTGAGGCAAATGCCTTTCAGTTTCTCCAAAGTTTAAAAAAGTCAACAAAATTCCACTCTTTCCACTTATTCTTATACAGATAGTTAACAAATGCAATTGATGCTTTGCAGTCTCATGTTTACTCGTTAATTTCCATGTTGCTTGTCTTTCTGTTACTCTCCATCTCCCAACTTCAAATTCTGGTTCAGTTCCATGGTGGTCCTGATTCTTCTGGTCAACTCCTGTGTTTTCCCTGACTCTCAAGCATTGAAAAAAGATTTCACTACCAAAGTTTCTCCATGTGTTTTATTATCAGAAGAATAAGAAACAGAGTCCTCTTCTGTTTGATGGCTCATTTTTTTTGTTGGACAACTTCTGCATTTCCTCCTTAGCCTGTTCTGTATCAAAAAATGACTTTGGTCCTCCAGAAAAAAATATTCTGGATATAGCAGCTTGAATATCACACCTACCTTGTGACATTCCCTGATTACTGGAATATTTTTTTCTCTTCTGCCTGGTGTACAGTGAATAAAGATTTTCCACAAACACTCTACTCTGTCCAACTTTTAGTACTTTGACCTTTTGCTACAGCTTTATCAGGATCAACTCTTTCTGCTGGTAGGTTTGCATCTTTACTAATAAAGGTCTTGGCTGCTTTCTCATGGCCAAACTTACAGCGTATACATTATGTTCCCTTTCATAAGTTCATAGGTGTGTACTAGGCTAATGGCCCTGGAGCCTTTACAAGCCTATCCCATAGGATTACCCTGGCATCATGCCACCTGACATTAGTTTCCAGTGCCTCTGTCAAGTAGAGCCACTGGAGTGATCCTCTGGGTGAATTTTCTATTTCCCATCCACTCAAGATTTTTCTTGAAGAGGGCCAGTGAGGTGCTCTGTTTGACATGTATGGGAAGTCTGTTCCATAGCATGGGCAGTCTCTAGGTTATGAACCTGTCCCTCCAGCATGTTCTGTTGATTGTGGCAATGAGGTTGTGGTCTATGCAGCATGTGGTGCAGAGGGATTGGGATTTCTTTAGATGTAGCATCTCTAACAGAGCTGGGTCAGACATGGCTTTGTATGTCAAGCAAGAGATCACCTCTAAGTAGGTGATATGAGACCGAGAATAGTTGGGAGTTTTTTGAGTCTGTCCATATAGGACAACTGTTTAAGGAATAGGATCATCTTTGTGAGGTACTTTGTGGCCTCTCCAGTCATTGCAGGTATCTAGCGATGTACATGCCAAATGGGGCATTGTACCCGATGATTGGCCTAATAAGGGAAGAGTAGAGGGAGACAATGACCTCTTTCTTCCTGGATGCAAAACCCTTAGTAATGAGATGTGCCACATAGAAGGACTTTCTTACCACAGTGGCAATGTGGTGGTCAAAAGAGAGGTTACTGTCAACCTGTGCTCCCAGATTTCTTATAACACCTTCTGTGTTCAGTGGACTACCATCAACATGGTAATTCATGGAAACCAAGTTTTTCCCAAAGGAGGACACATTTTTTGGCATTGAGCTTAAGGCCATGGTTCTGACACCAGTCGTTGGTCTCAGTGAGGCCTTTCTGCAGGATGTCAACATCACTTGGGGAGTTAATAATAGCTCCCAACTTGCAATCGTCTGTGAACTTTGTCAGCCAGAGTCCTTTTGTGTTAGCCTGGACTTCAGAGAAGTAGATACCAAACAGGAGAGGACCCAGGAGCGAACCCCGTGGGACTCCACTCATGACTGGTCGGCAGTCTGACTTGGAGACAGCTACTTTCACACTGTGGGTTCTATCTGTGAGCAAGTCTGCAACCCACCTAGTGATATAGGGGTTGATGCCTAGCTTAGTGAGTTTTTCTATGATTCCTGAGTGGGGGATGGTATCAAAGGCCTTGGCCAGATCAAGGTAGGCTGTATGAACCACCTTGTTTTCATCCACAGCTCTGATGACTGACTCAAAGAAGTCGACCAGGTTGAGCAGGCATGATCTACCCTTCACAAAACCAAACTGTGTGGGATCCAGAGTTTGGAGATTCCCTATATCCTTGTTTATTAGTTCCATGATGATGCATTTCATAGCTTTGCATATCTGACTCATCAGGCTAATGGGGTGATAGTTCCCAGGGTCTGTAGTCGCTCCTTATTTGTGGAGAAGGATGACTATAGCAGTGCGCCATTCAGTGGGGACAAGGCCTGAGGTGAGGCTGTGATTGAACAGGGCACACAGGTGAGGTGCCAGTTCACTCTGTAGTTCATGTAGAACACAGCCAGGGATATTGTTAGGTCCCATAGAAGCTGTATTCTTGGCCTTGGACAGTGCTGTTTTAACCTGTGCAGCAGTAATACTGGGTGCCTAGCAATCTACTGGTATTGTGATTGGTCCTTGGGGGGGAGAGAGTGGTAAAGTTGGCATGGAATCTGTCAGCCAGTATATTGGCAATATCTGTTGGCTCAGTATAGGAGGTACCACTGTGCAGTAGCTCAGAGCAAATCTGGGTATTGCCATGGAGATTTTTTACATTAACTATAGAAGGCCTTGTAGTTGTATTTACAATCTGCTGCAATTCTGTTTTCATAGCTAGCTTTAGAGGATTTGATGAGGGATCTCAACTTTTTGTTGAGGCTGATAAGGGAGTTTTTCCCAGTCTTGGGACTTCATCTTATTCTGCATCAATTTCTTCCTTCTGTTGTAGAATTTGTTTATGGTAGGGAACCACCAGATTGGCTTCCATTTTTTTTTTTTTTTTGGAGGAGAGCGTCTTGGTTCTATTGAGTATGGCGAAATCCATGCATTTGTGTACGTGTTCATACAGTGCACTGGTGTATGATTCAGCAGTCATGCAACTATTCTCCAATTGCATGGGTGCCGTGAAGTCAGCCACCTCTGTTTTTAGGAGCATAAAGTAAGCTTTGGAGAAGTTTTTCATGGTGATTACCTTTGCAGGAGAGGGGTGGCAGGGATGTGGATTTCCATGGTGATTAGTTTGTAGTTGGATCTAACCAGGGAGGAGTTGACTATTGGTGTAGAGCAATGGTCGCCCATGTTAGTAATGACCAGGTCAAGGATGTTGCTGCCTCTAGTGGGGGTAAGAACAAGCTGGTCCTGGGGATTGGAATTACTGAATTCCAGGAAACTTTGGGCAAGTGCCTTGGTACATGAGTAGTTTTCCCAGATAATGGAGGGGTAGTTGAAGTTGCCCAGTTTGAGAGTGTTAGGTTGGACTCTAACATTCTCCAGGGTACTTAGAAACATGGAGTGTGAGTCTTGGGATATGGTTGGGGACCTATAGCAGGCTACGGTCTGAATCGTGGTCTTACCCAGAATTAGCTGCACTTGAAGTACATCTGAGTCATTATGTTGGGCTACCAGTCTGGAGGTGTGCACATCCTTTATGAATATGGAAACACTACTGCCTTTGGAGCTTCGGTCGAAGTTCTGGGACTGAAAGGTGTGGAATGAGTTATAACCTGGTAGTGCAAGGGTGCTTTCTGCTGCTTTGAATCAGGTCTCCGTTACAGCAAAAATGGTGATGTTCTCCACTTTTAAGGAGTGCTTCGAGTGAGTGCATTTTGAGATTTAGACTTCTAGCATTGAGCAGCATGACCCTCAGATTGCATTTGTTTGTAGCTGTTATGGTGGTAATTTGGTCTTTGGAACACAGATTAAAAAAGGCACTATAGGGGTGGCAAGAGCCTTAGCCAGTTTCCAGAAGCCCAAGGCTGACAGATGCAGGCCACCTCAGGCAAAGCATCTAGGTCTGTCAACCATGTCATCCCAGGCAGACAGATACTGGATCCCCTTGGAGTGACACCAGAAACTTAGCCAATTGTTGAAATCAATAATTTTCTGCTTGTACTGTGGTATCATTCTGGGTGATGGTAGGCTGTTGCTCAGGGCTAGGGTCATACCTGCCTGGGCTACATAATCAGAGTGCTCCTCCATATCTCTTTTCATGTAGTACAGGGAGGTATGTCTCAGATCAGTCACACCCATATGTACAATGACAGAGTCATATTTGTACCTGTTATTGAGAGACCTGAGTGCATGCATTATGTGGTGGATCCTGGCACCTGACAGGCAGCTGTTAACTTTCTCCTTATTCAACCTAGTGAGTGGGACATCAGTGTACCTCACTATCGAGTCACCTATGACTAGTGTGTTGGGCATGCTGTTTTGCCTTAGGGGCTTTGGTTGAGTGGCACATTGTTTAGGAGAGTTGTGTGTCTCGCAAGTAGTAGTGTGTTGTGGTGGTCGAGTGCATTTCTGCCTTGGAGGCCTCTTTCAATTAACAAACCCTGCTGTGGAATATCAGTCCAGTTGATTATTTGTGCCTTCAAAAAATGAATACAGTCTGTTCCTTTTAGTTTCTCTGGTACAGCAGAAAATCTCAGATTTTCTTTATGTGCTCTAGCCTCTAATTCTACCATTTTTAAACATCTCTTCTTGAGTAGTTTCATACTGATCCAGTTTTTTCTTCATTTCTAACTCTAATTTTTGCAGTTTTATCACGTCATCTGAATATCTGTTTAAAGCTTCTTACATTTTACAGCGTTTTCTTATTTGAGTTGATATACTCCTTCAGTGTTCCATTTATTTTAATCAGCTTTGAGCACATTTGACTTATTTTTCCTCCAGATTACTGGACACCACATCTTGTACCAAAGCTGGAGCTTAAACTGCTTTTTGCTGAACAGCTGCAGGATTCTTCACAGTCAGTGTTTTCTCTTCACTTTTTCTAGTTGATTTTCTTTTAGGCCCTCTTAGTTTCTTCTTTGAAGGCATCCAGGCAGTGTACTTACTAGCCAGTAACTGAATTTTACCCAAGATGATAGTATCTCAGTTTCTGTTTTCACAATGGGATTGCTGAAGTTAAACTGTTGATTAGTGTGCAGCCATCTTGGAAATCCTAGAATAAAAATATCAATATAGCATGTTTTCTATTAAGGTATGTGCCTATGTCTTAAGTGATAACTTAATAAATGTGTTTTAAAAAAAAAGAATTAGACTGTATGGAGAGTTCCCCCATAGATTCACTTACAGAAACCTAGACACCATCTATTAGAGTCCCCTCACATAATGAATCCTCTTTAATGTCTATGTAGAATCCATTTAGAATGTTAAACTTTGCCTCATACTGAATCCCCCTTTGGACTCATCTATCAAATATCTACAGCCTCAAAAAAATCTTTACAGTCAACTACAGAATTCTATTTTTAAGTCCATATAAAAACCTTTACTATTACCTATACACTGGCTAACAGAATCCCATTAAAATAAACTACTTATTCAAGAATAAGTCTCCTGCAGATTCCTGCCTAGATCACCTTTTTTTGTGTGTCTACCAGAATCCACCACAGTGCACTTTAAATCCTTCAGAGTGGCCAAACAGTTCCTCCAAGGTTCCCTCTGACTTCCTAAACAGTTCTCTAGACTCTTCCACAGAGGGCCCTACAGACTCAAATTTGAATCCCTTTTTAAAATAACAGTTAACTACCAGAACAATCTACCAGAAATTCAAAAGCTCTCAATAAAATCCCCTCTAATAAAGTCCTTTTTTTGGCTGTGTATGGAGTACACTACAGTCTTCACAGAGGCCATGTTAGTCTATGGAATTCATTATGACATCATGTAGAGTCTTCTGTTTTATTCCCATTAGAGTCTTGTATAGAGTTTCCTGTAATATTCATTAGTCCTCAGAGAATCCCCTTCAGAGCCTGCTACAGAGTCCTTATAAAATTGCCTGTATGACTTCCTAGAGTTCCACTGGAGGTTCACATAAAGTCCTAATATATCTACAAAATGTTCTATACAGTTCAATCTAGAAACATCCTTATATTCCCTGTAAGAGTCCATCAAAAGAGTCTGTTATAGGCTACCATTATAATTCGCTGTGTGCTCTCTTCTTGCTTCTCCTTAGAGTCTACCATATTGTCCTCCCCAGAATTCCATCCAAACTGCTACAGAATTCTTTACAGAATCTCATTTGCACTCTCTTAGGGAACTATTTTAGAATCTAGTTTACAGACTGTTTTAAATAGCCTATATAATCAGTTTGAAATCCCCATACGTCACATATACAATCCGCAATTTCCCCACAGAATCTTTACTCTTTTATAAGGTTCCTCATAGACTCACTTGTAGAGCCCTATACAGACACCATTACAGAGTCCCCACGGAATGCCAGAGTCAGCTAAAGCATCCCAGCTAGAGTTATAATCCCCATTACAGTCCTCTACATATTCTCTCAAAGACTGTCATTTACAGTCCCTTACAGGGACCTTATTAGAGACATTCAGTCATTTACAGCCAGTGATAAATTTCACTAAAAAAAAAACTTTTATAGTCCCTAATGAAGTCCTCTTAATTGTCTGATAGTGTCCCCAAATCCTCTGTACAATCACATATAAAGCTCTTTTACAATCCAATATTTAGAGCTTCTTTTAGAGTCCACTGTAGAGTCTTATATCTAGCTTCCTTTAGGGAATTTTTTAAAGTCAGGTGGGGTACCCTATCCCTATATAACACTGCACAGACTCTTTTACAGACTCACAGAGTACCTTGTACAGTCTCTATATAGTCACCTAGAGACTCTTTAGAGTCTGCTAGAAGTACATTCTTAACATCTTTTAAAGTCTTAAAACAAGCACAATATTGGCTATGGAATAAAGAAAGAGTCGTATCTTATGTTAAGTGCTTTTCATTTACTGCATTAGTAAACTTCATCAGACAAAATCAGTGAACCACATTTACAACAGTTAAATAGTTTCAAATTTGGTGCCTTTTTTACTACAGGAAATGAAATCACGAACCTAAATATGCTACTTCCCCTATTGCATGTACCATTTTATATATATATATATATATATATATATATATATATATATATATATATATATATATATAAAACTAAACATTCTAAATGCACTAAATACACACAATATATACAACTATAAAATTAAAAAATATAATTAGCTGCCTAAAGATACTAGATGGATGTACATTTATATACATAAATAAAATATTCATTTATTAACTTAAACTAAACTTCTTATAATTACTAAAGCAACCCTTATCTACTTAATGCTTTTAATCTTAAAATACTGCTAATACTGCAAAGATCATTAAGCCCAAGCCATGCATAAGAGTGAAGCATAAGCTGCCATATTAACTTTGCCTTTTCCAATTGTAATTCCCAGGGACCACCTCTATCATTACTAAGCACTTGCTGCAATATTCCAAATCTAAAACGATAATCATGATGTTTATGCACATATTTGGCTAGTGCATTATTTAACTGATCTTTCCTCATTGCATACATATGCTCATAAATTCTTTCTTTAAGAGACCTGGTGGTTTTTCCTATATAAAATGCTGGGCAGAGTTGACATACTGCCACATATTTTTACCCCTTGCAATTATAATTAAATTTACCCTTAATGGTATATTATGTGCCTTTTATCTGTATCTACAGTAATTGCACATTCCACATTTATTCATACTACCCACTGATTTATTGGCAATATAACTTGTCTTGCCATTCTCCAACAAATTTTTAAGATTACTAGCTCTCCTTGCTACCATTTTAAAACCATGACACAGTTTTGTTCTAATATTCAAATTCTCATCCATAAGTATCCAGTTTTTCATCATAATAGCCTTAATTTCATAAAGATGTGTATTAAATGTTGTTATGAAAAGTGCAGCCTTATCCAGGCGGCATTCGCTAGCACCTAAAGGTATTGAGATATTACTATATGTTAAAATAGGTACAAAATGACCATTTGATCTTTTTGTTTTAACTTAATTGTACACTTCTTTAAGAATGTGATTACGATAACCTCTCTTTCTAAACATATTCATCATATTATTGCATTAAGTAGATAAGAGTTGCTTTAGTAATTATAAGAAGTTTAGTTTAAGTTAATAAATTAATATTTTATTTATGTATATAAATGCACATCCATCTAATATCTTTAGGGAACTAATTATAATTTTTAATTTATATAGTTGTATATATTGTGTGTATTTAGTGCATTTAGAATGTTTAGTTATATATACAAATATTTACCTATTTGTGTATAATGGTACATGCAATGGGGAAGTGCATATTTAGGTTCGTGATGTCATTTCCTATAGTGAAAAAAGGCACCAAATTTTCAACTATTTAACAGTTGTAAATGTGTTTCACTGATTTTGTCTGATGAAGTCTACTAATGCAGTAAATGAAAAGCACCTAACATAAGATACGACTCTTTCTTTATTCCATTGCTTGTTTTATAGTAGTTTGAGCATTTTTATTTAATGTTTTCACCTTTTTAAGTCTTGTTGGAGTACGCCATAATATTGCAAAAGTTCTATGTAGAAATTCCCCTAAAAGCCCCATATAAAATCCTCTATAGGGTCTAATATACCCAGCAGAATATTATTCAGGGGGGTCCCTGTTAGAATCACCAGGGTCTTCTTTAGTTTCTCCTACAGAATTCCAACAGATTCCAAACAGACACAGAGAGACATTGGAATCAAGTATAAACTCCTTGATAGATTCCTCCTTAAGATTTCCTAAATCATACTTCAGCATTACCCACTTACAGTCCACTATGGCATCAACTACAGACTCTCCTTTGGCGTCCCTATACAGTCTCATATAGCAATTCATTCAAAGCCTCCTTTTGCTTTCCCTACAGACTCAGAGTTCTCTAAAATCCCTCTTAGGGACATTACAGATTTCCATATACAATCTCTTTACAGATGACTACAGAATCTTAGAGTCCCCTAAATTATCTGAATCCCTATTAAGAGTCTTGTGCAGTCCCACATTGAATACCCTTTAAAGATCCATACAGAATCACTTTTATAGTACCTAGAAAATCCTCACTGGAATTAATTTGCATCCCTTATACACACCATAGAATCCCTATAGAATTTATCAATACACATCATTAACAGATTGGGGTTGGTGTAATGGTTAAGGTAAATAAACTCACAAAGATAGCAACACTGTAAAAACCAAACTTAGCCAAAAAACAGTGTTTGCAACAGCTGACTATAAACTGCACACTGGATAATAAAGATATGTAAATATGTTTTAAAAGCAGTTCATGCAGTTAGACCTTATTATGATTGAGCACTTTCATCCAAAGAAATTGGACTTCATCAGAATCAAAAACCTTTTCAATTAAAAACATATATATATATATATATATATATATATATATATATATATATATATATATATATACCCCTAATGATATAATTATTAATTAATTAAATACAATGTATTTAAAGGGCAAGCATCACAGATCCACTTAAGACAAATATTAAAAGTTAAAACATCCATTGTGAAAAAAAAAACTATGCATTCTAACCTACAAATATGCAATTATTTAATATAAAACCCTTATTTTCTACACAAGGAGAATATGATAAATAACACATTGATTACACTAAAATGATATATACAAATAACCACAATAAAAATTTAACCCATTAATCCCTATGTTCTAAAACTGGTTGAAGGGGAATATTATCATTTATTCCTGGGGCACAAGTGGCATTCAGCAACAACTGCCACCTCACTTCTCTTTCTTCTAAAAGTGTTTTAACATCACCATCCCTCAGGTTAATATTTAACTTCTCCAAAATAGCGAATTTAAGTGTCACATTCTGGACTAGATACCAAATACCTAAATAGGGCATTATTACTATTCTGCTTCTTAATTTGGTACAAGTACTCATATATTCTGCTCTTGAGGGCTCTGTCCATTTTCTGACAAAAAAGCTGGACAGAACATACATTTAGCCAAATAAATAACATGTTTTGTACCACAATTGCAGCTTTTAAAATAAATTTTAGTCTTGGTAATATTGTCCAACAATAAGTTCACCTCATCCAAAATAAAATAACATTGGCTACATGAGCCATATTTACTAGTACCAACTAGTGTGCTTTTATTAGACTTCCGAATAAACTTTCCATATTCAAATTTTTTTTTTAAGTTAACCCCCATTTTATACACAAAACTGGGTGTACCACCCTACAAGTTAAAAACCTCTGGGTTACTTCTAATTATATTTCAGTTTCTTATAAAAGCACTTTTAACCTCCTTAACATAAGGACTATATTCTAATACTAAAGCCTTGCAGAAGTTATATTTGGATGTATCAACTGAGGGTTCCATCTCCATACATAATAAGGGTTTGTTCATTTTACCCCATTGGGACAACACATAATCAGTGACTTCCTTAACCAACCTGACAGGGTATCCCCTTTCCAAAAACATACCACCCAAAATTTCTTACTCCTTAACATCATCATACATGAAAGTCATCCTTGTTGCCCTAATACACTACCCCTTAAGTATACTTTTTTTCTGACTAGGGGGATGGCAGTTTGAATACTCAAAATAAGAGTTGCTGAAGGTTGGTTTTCGATATGTTTGATTTAAATCCAATATCAGAATGCGAGATATAAGTGTCTAAATAAGTTGATACCGTGTTGGTTAAAGGTATGTGTAAACTTTAAAAATGAACTGGTACTATTCAAATACTCAACAAAGTCCACTATTTCCAGGGTAGTTACTTTCCATAACACAAAGATGTCATCCAAAAAATGGGCATGAAACTTTAAACTTCCAGAGAACTTACTTTTGAAAACATAATTAGTTTCCCATTCCAGGACTAAATTTGCAAAAAATGGGGGCACGAGGCCCCCATAGCCACATGTGTGTGTGTGTGTGTGTGTGTGTGTGTGTGTATATATATATGGTTTTAATTGAAAATATTTTCAATTCTGATGAAGTCCAGTTTCTTTGGACGAAAGTGCTCAATCACAGTAAAGTCTAACTGCATTAACTGCTTTTAAAACATATTTACAGTGTCTTTATTGTCCAGTGTGCAGTTTACAGTCAGCTGTTGTGAACACTATTTTTGGCTAAGTAATGGTTAAGGTCTTTACCTCAAAGGCAAAAGGTACAAAGTTTGATTTTCACTAAAGGATATATGCTAGGCTTAAAAAAGTCCACAAGGGTAGCTTACCTAGCACTCACCTATGAATACTCATTACAGAGTTCACTTTTAGAGTATCCATAAAATACTTTTAACAGCACTTTGTACAGTGCCCTCCTGGATACTCTGCAGAGTTACTAACAAATATCCATTTGTGGTCCCCTTTAGAGTCCTATGAAGTTCTCTTTACAGACCCCTTTAGAATCCCCAACAAAAGCCAATGAATCTCCTCTGGCTTCCACACAGAATGTCACTAGGAGCCTAAATAGACCCCCTATAAACTCCCATTTACTGCCTCTGAAGATGTAATAATAAAGGGTTCTCAACAGAAACTGCTACAGCCCCTTTTGGAGTCCCCTACAGAATTCTCTAGAGTCCCCTTGTAGAATCCTCTAGAAGGTTCTCTACAGAAGCTTCATGTAGCTCCCTACAGAAACACTCTCTCCTATACAGTTTCTGGTAAAATGTTACCTTAGGGCCTTCCACAGTATTTCCAATATATTGCTTGACATAATCTTCATTGTAATCCCCTACAAAGTTACTAATGGCAATCCTTTACAGTACCTTAAAAGTCAGTAACAGAATCTTTCTTATTGCCCTTTTTATTTTCCTGGAGAATCCCCTTGGGTTCTTGCTGTAATTCCCTATTTGTTTTTATTCCTTAGAGATGTTTATAGAATTTAGCCATTTTTTAAAGACCCCTGCAGAATCTCCCCTATAAAAAGCTGTGTAGACTCTGCTATGGAGCCTCTGATAAAACTCACCTACAAAAACCTTTTGATTCTCCTGTAGAGTTCCTTGCACAATCCCTTTGTCGACTAGAATCCATGTGTTCTGTATGTATTCCTATGCAGAATCCCTTTAGAGAGCCTAAGTCCCATGCAGTCCACATAAAAGATTTTAGTGAGCACCACTGAATTGCCTTTACAATCCTGCTTATAATCTTCTGTGAAATATACTGTGTAGGTGAAGTGGTATCCATTAGAAATCTTAATGGAATACTCACTATAGTTATTTTTTGACTATCTTATGAAGTCTTTATACAGACCACTCAGTTGCCTTTAGATACTTCAGAATCTGCTATAAAATCCAGTCTCCCATATAACCCCATACACAACCTCCTTTAGAGTTTGTGATAGATTCTTAAACACTCTCCCAGAAGAATTCCATACAGAGTGTTAAAGACAGAGTCCTACAGGTTCCCCTGTAGAATCTCCTTGACATTTCCTTTTGGAGTCACCTTGAGGGTTGCCCACAAAATCTCCCTAGGAATCCCTACACAAGACATTTATACATTCCTCCTCACAGTCTCTTCTTGAATCCGTTGCATAACCCTCTATACATTCCCCTATAAAGCCCCTACAGAATCATATTTAGTCCTTTTTAGAATCACCAATTGTGCCTGTGACAAAGTCCTGATAGACTCCCATGCAGAACTGCCATCAAGGTCCTTCATACTACCCTCCATAAATTTACCAATAGATTTCTGTCTAGATTCATGCTTGGAGTCCTGTCAAATGTTCAGCATTGGGACCTCTTCACAGTGCTATGGAATCTCAGTCTCTCAGTAAAATCCATATTACAGTTTAGTGTCCTCTACAGAATCCCACATAGAATCCCTGTTAGACCTCACTATGCGTTATCCACAACAGTTAGACTCTTATAAAAAAGCTTTACCTTAGGGTACCTATGCTATTCCATGTAAAGTCTCATGTAGAAACAACATGAAGGTACCTTTAAAGAGTACACAAGTTCATTATGAAGTCCTCTATATAGTCCACCAAGAAATTTCTTCACAGCCCCCACAGATTCCTATATAACCTCCCTCAGAATCCCCTGTAGTAAACCACACAGAATTACTTTAGAACCCTTTTTTTACAGAATCTTGAGATACCCAATGGATTCCTTGCATAATTGAATTTGAACTATCCCTCCTCTACCAAAAAAAATCTCTGTAAACATGTAAGAAGCCTATCTAACTTCAACCCTCTTACATTCAGCCTCATCCTTAAAAGCATTAATTGGAATATCCTAAAACTTTACCCCTAGATGATGCTCTTCAACATGTTAACACTACCCTTCTTAAAATACTAGACAGCCTAGCACCCCCATATAAAAAAGTTAAAAACTAATCATGCTCCTTGTTAACCAAGTCTACTAAAGAAATGTTGACAACTAGGGTCAAAGCATGGAAAAAATGGCACAAGCATAACAACACAGACACACAAAACTACAAACAACTATGCAACCAGGATAAAAAACTTATAACTAAAGACAAGAAAGAACATTTCTTAAAGTTACAAAATAACCACAAAAATAATCCCAAACAATTCTGGAACTCTACTGGTAATCTCCTAAACCCAGGCACAAAAAGTAACCCCTGTCCACACCCTGACAAATCTCCAGATCAAACTGCAACTCTCATTAACACCTACTTCATAGGCACCACTGCCAGTCTCTCAAAACCAATCCCCACATCTAACACACCTGGCCAATTTACCCCCCCCCCCAGTATACCTCTCAAAAGCTCTAGTCCTCAACACAAACATACCTAATCAAACCAGTCCAACAATACATAATCAGTTTCAGCCCTCACCTAGCTCACACAGTTTCTAATACTAAAACCTCCCCATATGCTCCAGTTCTTACCATAAACACACCACTTCCAACCAATCTCACAATGCAAAATCAGTCTCAGCCCATCCCTAGCTCACCCTCAAACTCTACTATCACCAGCTCCCTCTTTGAGTTCACACTCAACACTCTCTCTACAGTGACCATAAAAAAATTCTCCTAAATCCTAAACCTAGCTCCAATGAAGCAGACAGTTTACCTTGAAAGTATCTAAAAATTGCTGTGGAAAGTATTGCCTATCCCATCAGCACAATCATTAACAGATCCATCCAAGAATCCTCTGTACCTAAGCTCTGGAAAAAAAGCATACATACTTCTTCTACAGATATTTCCAACTTCCGCCCTGTAGGTATACTGTCCACCATCTCCAAACTCCTTGAAAAATGTATGCACATACAGACTTCTCAAAAAAATCCTTTCTCAGACTCAACATGGTTTCAGACCTAGCCACAGTAGCTCCTCTGCCCTAATTTCCTTTATGGATATAGTCAATAAAGCCAGTGACTCTGGTAAAATTGCCTACACTCTATTTCTGGACCTATCCAAAGCGTTCGATACCATCTCTCACTCTCTCCTTCTTTCTCAACTTTTCAACATCAGTCTATCACTTAACTGGTTTAAAAGCTACTTATCCAATATATAGGCCGTAAAATGGAAACAATCCATTTCACTCTATATGCAGAACCCTGCAGATGTCCCCAAAGAATCTATATAAGGATCTCTTCTATTTAACATTTTTATCAACGACCCTCACTCATCCTTCTAACAAGGGTCTCTTGCACAGTGGACTCCACTATTATTTACTCTGCTGAAAATCCTACTCAACTGGAACACATCACCCAAGCAGCATTCACCGCCATTGAGACTTGGCTCCACAATAACCACCTGTCCTTAAATCCCAATAAGACCAAGCTCATATTTATTCCAAAGAAAAATACTTCAAGCCAACAATCTTCTAATTAACATATTCTCCTTAAATCACACAAAAATAGAATTAGTCTCTCATACAAAATTGCTGGGGGTCATAATCGATGAAAACTTATAATTTGACCTACACATTCAAAATAACATCAGTAAAACTCACAAAAAACTAGGCATTCTCTACAAACACAATCCATTCCTATCTCTCCCTACTAAAAAAATCCTTGCTTCCACATTCCTTCTACCTTCACATCTCTACGGTGCCCCTTTACTAACCAGCCTTCAACCATCACTCAAAAATAAACAAGAAATGTGCTATAATAAAATAGCTAAATTTGCAACCAACACTCATCTTTCCACTCACCACTGCACTAAAAATGTTTAATTGGCCTGAACTGCCCCACTACCTCACGTATCTCCAACTAACTATTGCACACAAAATACTGACTAAACCATATGCCTGGCCTTCTCTAACTTCCATATTCTCCACATATAATCCCAATAGGTCACTGAAATCAGAAGACCATCAACTACTGCAAGTCCACAAACCTAAGCTGCCAGCTGGCCAACTCCTATACTCTTGGAACATAGCGAAAATCTGGAACCATCTCCCCCTAAACAGCCACATTACCCAAAATACTGCTGCCTTTAAACTAGTCCTTCATACTTACCCTCACTCTACCTGTAATTGTAACTGTATACAGCCTCTTCCTCCCATAACCTAGTTTTTATTTTTCCTCACTTTTCTCCTAGAAATTTCTCTAATCACTTGTAGTTATTTCTTTTATTCCTCAGTAACTTCCCCCCTATCCATAGATAATAATCTACCATATCCTGCATGCCTGGCATAACTATAAGTACTACTAAGAATCAAGTTTATTGTATTGTAATTGCATTGTATTAGTCTTACTTGTTGGAGCTTTTCTCCCCACGCCTCCACTAAAAATGAGCTGTGTTTCTCCCAGTGGACTATTTCAGAAAACAAATGCCAATAAATAACCAAATAAGAATCAGCTTCCTGGCTCTTTTTAGCATCTCTACAGAGTGCCCAAAAGAATCCCCAGCAAATTTAAAGAATCTTGTGGATTCCCTTCTAGAATTTGTGCTTTCCCTTACAGTCCTTTAGATTTTCTTGCTGATGACTCCAGCATGTTCAAAGATTCCTATGGATTCTCTTCTAGAATTCTTGCTTCCCCTTAAAGTCCTTTAGATTTTCTTGCTGAATTAAAGTCCTTTATAGAACTTTCATTACAATTTCAAAAATTCCTGTGCAGAACCACTATTAAGTCGCTTATACAACTTACTGCAGAAGTCCCTTTGATGTCTTCTGTAACATCCCCCCCCACATGCATCCCTTTAGAGCTCTCTGTGTAGTCATCCACAAACTCCCAAGAGTCCCACATACACAAACCCTTTAGATTTTACTACTGATTTTGCTAGATGATCCTTTAAGGAGCCCCCACAGTATCTCATTTATAGTTTTAGACAGATCACTACAACTCTCCTCCCCACTTAGACAGCCTGAAGTCCTGAAAACAAATCTCTTTACATAACCCTATAGAGTCTTCTTCAGAGCTGGCCACAATTCTTTACAGAATCCCCTTTAAAGTTCCTGATGCAATCCAGTGGAGTTCCACCAAAAACCTGTCAACACCTCCTAGAGAATTACCTGCAGAAATATCTTCTGACAGCATCCTAATTTCCTACACACAGTCCCCTTTACAGTGTCCCACAAAGTCATCCACATAATCACAAGATACAGTCCTTATAAAATCCCCTCTGTAGTTGCCAAAAAAATCTCCTTTAGTGCCTATTAGATTTTGATTTTTTCAGAGATTTTTCAAGTCCCAGAACTCTACCACAATCCCCTACAGTCTACTATTATACACTTAGGGACTCATGGAATCACCTTTACTCCACTGGATTTCCCTACATTTTACACTTTGTTTTTCACAAAATTCAGCTTAGCCTGTACATTCCCCCATAAGATATCCTGTGGAGTAGCCCAAGTAATCCCCCTACAGTCCAATATAGATTCTACAGAATTCAATTCATTGTCCACCACAGAATATGCTAAGGAGTACCCTACAAAACCCTTTGAACCACCCAACAGATTCCCTCAAAAGAGTATCCCTTTAGTGTCCCCATTAGAACAATTTTACTTTCCCCTACAGAATTATCTACAGAATCTGCTGTAGAAAGCATAACTGTGTAATTAAACTTTCCATTAACAGTAGATGTTCAAATGATCACTTTTGCAATAGCCTCAGCTACATGCGTTATATCCTGCACGGGATATAACAGCTGGCCAGCTTCCAAAGCTTAACAACACCTTCCACATGCCCAAACAGTTGACAGTTGAAGTAGAGCTGTAGGAAATCAGGAGACTGGGTGCCAAGCCTTTCAGAGCTTTCATGACAGCTGTAAGAGGTAGGCTACAGCCCTGAAAGAGGACAGCACTAGGTAAATCAAATTCAATATCCACACCCTGGAAGAAAAAAAAAACAAAGCAAAAAATAGGTGGGGTGTAGGGAGGGAGCAGCTACTGCAACAGTGATCATTCGAACATCTACTATTATGGTAAGTTAATTTACACAACTATACTGTTTCATCATTTTATGTAGACTACATAGCTGTAAGGTTTGGGAGGAGGAATGACAAGGGTGCAGAAGCCCTGAAGAATGGTCCTTACAAAGCCTGCTCTAGACCTAGAAAAGGAGACTAGTTGACAGTGTTTTCTAAAAGTATGTACAGAGGGCCAAGATGCTGCCTAATGAATACTTCAAATCCACCCCTTCCCAAAGAGCCACTGAAATCAAGGCCCTAGTAGTTTGTGCTTTGACCCTTCCTGGAACTGACTAAAGGTGGGGAAAGCTAAAGGGAACAGCATGGGACAACCATAGGACATTGTCTGTTTTAACAGTAGTTTCCATTTGTGAGGGCCTGCTCTGGTCCTTCTCAGCTTGTATGTCACAAAATTTTTGCTCTGACTGAAAGTAAAAAAGCTTGTAGAATGAGACTGTGTAGAACTGTTTTATCCAACAAAACAAAACACACAGGCTGGGTATCTATCAATGCTGTAGTTAGTATAAAACCAATTTTAGTTAAAAGCAAATGCAATATAGGTAGTGTGTATATACACTTTTAGGGTTTTTATAAATGTTATTTTTATGAATGTATTTAAAATTGTGAATTTTGTTTATTCACTGTTAAACTAAGTAACATTATTGGTGGGTTCATATGATTTTTCTACTGCAAGTATTTAAATGTAATTGAGTGAGTTAATCATTCAATATGCACTGAAGAGGGACTATGCCCGAAAGCTTTGGATGCTGAAATCAGCTGTCTATTAAATTTAATTGTGTGAGATGTTTTGTCAGCCTGAGTATTTTGTTTCTTAAATTTGTCATGTACTTGAGGCTGAGTTCACTATGACATTGTTCCAGTCTTTGTTGCTGTTAGAATTGTTATATCCCAAGCTACCATGGCTTTTCTGCACAGAGGGTTAAGATCTGGATCCCCACAAATTTATATGTACCACATCACTGTGGGGTGGTCTATATACACTTGTAGAGGTCCAGGGGACCATAAATGACTGAGTGAGTTGAATTTATTTACAACTGCCAACATCTCTTTGACATTTAGATGTTTTGGTGTTTTTTTTTTTTTTTTGCTCCAAAGGCCATTTACATATGCCTCAAAAACAAGGCCCTGGAAACAAAGTCTGAGGTATCTTTTGTTAGACTACAGTGGAGCTGAAAGGTAGAATGCAAGACCTGGATTCAGCTAAAAAGGTGCCTCCAACTAAATAGTTTCATTTGTATACATCCCAAAACTGGTATTTTAAAGGTTAGGGTATTGATGGTGGGACTATACAAGTTTTAGGTACCATTGATTTTTTTAAATATATATTTTACATGGAGTCTAGCAAATGGAATCATAAGAATCACAGATGCCATGAATATTAAAATCATGAGAAATTTGTATGGTGAAGAACTGGACTGAGTGGAAATACACAGGAAAAGACCTAGAAATTGATAACAAGGCTCCACACAAACTGTAATATCCAAAAAGCAGACAACCAGGATCCAATCCACACAAACATTTATTGAGCAATTTTGTCTGTTGAATAGAAACTTCTTCAGAATAACAGCATATTACCCAACAGCCTTATATATGCTATTCTAACAAATTACTCATCAACTAATTAATAAAATAATGTCCTGAAAGGACATAGAAGCATTTAAAGAGCAACACACATATATATTGCACTCACAGTAAAAAAGAAAAAAATGTGACTAAAAACATATAAAAGATACTTGACAATTAAATATATCCTATAAGTTAAAAATAATCATAGGTTCATAGGTTCATACTAGGCTATCTGCCCTAGGGCATTTATAAGCCTAGCCAGAGTGTGTTTGGCTTTCGCCACCCATTTTAAATTAATTTTGCTATGCCCTTTTTTGAGGTTAGTATACTGTGCCTCTGTCTAACAGTGACACAGAAGTGATACCCGGGGTAAACCTACGATCTCCCATCCACTCATCAAGATTCCTCTTGAAGAGAGTCAATGAGGGACTTTGCCTAACCTGGACTGGGATTTTATTCCAGAGTGAAGGGAGCCTCTGAGTTATGAATCTGTCCCTCCAGCATGTCCTATTTATTTCAGTGCTGAGGTTCAAGTCTCTCGAGCGCGTAGCTTGATGGGATTTAGATTTTCTGAGGTGCAGCATGTCCATTAATTCCAGGTTGGACATGGCTTTATACGTCAGGCACAGATCGCCTCTGAGCAGGCGGTATGCCACTGGGTAGAGCTGGAGTTTCCTTAACCGGGCAGCATATGGCATCTGTTTGAGCTCTTTGATCCTCTTGGTGAGGTACTTTTGGGGTCTTTCCAGTTGCTGCAGGTGTCTGGTAAGGTACATCCTAAAAGGGGCATTGTACTCAATTATGGGCCTGATGAGGGATGAGCAAAGAGGCACGATGACCTCCCCTGATCTAGACATGAATCCCTTCATGATTAGGTGGGCTATATAAAATGTTTTTCTAACCACTTTGGCCACGTGGTTGTCAAATGAGAGATTGCTATCAACTTGGGTCCCCAGGTCCCTAATTACTTCTTCTGTACTTAATGGATTACCACCTATGTGGTAATTTGTGGGCACTTTGTTTTTGCCAAAGGGGATGACTATACACTTTTTGGTGTTTAGCTTGAGGCCATGGCTCTGGCACCAGTTGTCTATTTCTATGAGGCCCTTTTGGAGGATGCTTGTGTCGGCTGGAGAGTCAATTATGGTGCCCAGTTTGCAGTCATCTGTGAACTTGGTCAGCCACAGTCCTTCCGTCTTGGCCTGTACCTCCGAGAAATATATACCGAACAAGAGAGGTCCCAGGACTGAGCCTTGTGGGATGCCACTTGTAACTGGTTTGGAGTCTGACATGGCTCCAGCAATTCTAACCATGTGGGTTCTGTCCTTGAGCCAGTTTGCAACCTATCTAGTGACATAGGGGTTTATATTTAAGCTGGTGAGCTTATCTATAATTCCCGAGTGGGGTATTGTATCGAAGGCTTTTGCAAGGTCCAGGTAGGCTGTGTGGACCACCTTCCCCTCGTCAATGGCCTTGGTGACTGTTTCAAAGAAATCAACCAGGTTTAAGAGGCAGGATCTGCCCTTAACAAAGCCGAACTGAGTAGGATCCAGTGTCTGTAGGTCCCCAATATCTTTATTTATGAGGTCCATGATGATCCTTTCCATAGCTTTGCAGACCAAGCTAGTCAGGCTTATGGGGTGATAGTTTCCAGGATCCGTTGAGGCACCACCTTTGTGGAGAGGGACCACTGTTGCTGTACGCCACTCTTTGGGTACATATCCTGTAGTAAGGCTGAGATTGAACAGTAGTTTTATGTTTGGGTTTAGCTCTTCTTGGAGTTCATGTAGGATGCAGCCCGGGACACCGCCTGGTCCCATTGATGCTGTGTTTTTGCTTTGGAGAGGGCAGCTCTTACCTGAGCATCTGAGATGTCAGGGGCAGCACTCTGCTGGGATAGATATTTGCCCTTTGGTGGGGGAGAAGTCTGCGCTGAACCTGTCAGCTAGGATGTTGGCAATGTCTGTGGGTTTGGTGTATTTTTGTCATTTTGGACTAATTCTGAGCATATCTGGGAATTCCCACCCAGGTTCCTAACATAACTAAAGAAAGCCTTGTGATTATTCTTAGTGTCCTGTGCAATTTTTCTCTCAAAGCTGGCCTTAGACGATTTTATGAGTGCCCGTAGTTTTTTGCTAATACTGATCAGAGATGCCTTCCCTTTTGGGGATTTTGCTCTATCATGTAGTAGCTTCCTCCTTCTATTGTATAGTTTGTTTATGGCTGGGGTCCACCAGACAGGACGTCTGCCTTTGGAGGATTGGGTCTTGGTTTTATTTGGGATTGCATGATCCATGCATTCTTGAAGGTGTTCATAGAATGCGTTTATAAAGGATTCTGCAGTCTGGGCCGTATTTTCCACAGGCACAGGGGCTTTGAAGGATTCCACCTCGGTTTTGAGGAGTGTGAAATTTGCTTTAGAGAAGTTTTTCACTGTGGTTTTCAGGGCAGGGGGTGGAGTCGGGATGTGAATATCCAGTGAGATTAGTTTATGGTCTGATCTTACCAGTGAGGGATACACTTCTGGTCTGGAGCATAGTCTCCATGTTGGTGATGATCAGGTCCAGTATGTTTTCCCCTCTTGTGGGAGTGGTAACAAGTTGTTCCATAGCATTTGAGTTTATAAATTCTAGGAACCTTTGGGCTACGGTGTTGGAGCTAGAGTAATGCTCCCAGTCTATGTTTGGGTAGTTGAAGTCACCCAATATAATGGTGTTTGGAGAGACCTTCATATTTTCCAGTGTACTCAGGAAGGCCGAGTGGGGTTCCTGGGTTTGGGAGGGTGGTCTGTAGCAGGCTATAAACTGGAAGGCAGTTTTACCCACTGTTAGTTGCACATGGATAGTCTCTGATGCTTCGTGCTGTGCCACCAACCTGGAGGTGTGGGTATCTTTGACGAATATTGATACTCCCCCTCCTTTTGTGGTTTGGTCCAAGTTTTGGGCCGAAAAGCATGGTATGAGGTATAACCTGGTAGTGCTGGGGTGCTCTCGGGAGCCTTGAACCAAGTTTCTGTTACTGCACAGATATCGATGTTCTCCATGCTAAGGAGAGTTTTGAGTGCGTGCATCTTGAGGTTTAGACTTCTGGCGTTGAGTAGCATTACTCATCAAAGCAACAGATATCAATATTTATGCATATGCAAGTATATATGTATTTGTTGTTCATTAGCATCCTACTACCCTAATAGTAGGTATCAATGACTGTCATATAAGAAATTGTGCCTTGAGCCTGAGAACAGAGCTGATGGATACTGCATTATTAAGACCCGGTGCTTCAGATGCATTCGTCCTAATTTGGCATCTAAGCTCAGCCATTTCTAGGTAATCGTCGAGTGGCCCACTTCTTTCACCCATCCTAATGTGCTCAATAATAAGGAATCTGAACCCATGTCCTTCATTGGTTGCTATATGTCCTGCTAATGTATTTTTAACATCTTTCCTACTGATGTCATAGTAGTGTTGGTAAATTCTACTTCTAAAAGCATTTTTAGTTTTACCAATGTAAAAACTCGGACATTGGATACATAAGGCGAGGTACACCACTCCTTTACTGCTACAGGACACTTTCCCTTGTATAGTGTCTCTCCCATAACTGGGAATGCAAATCTCCTTGGCTTCAATGATATATTGGCATTGTAGGCAATAGCATTTAACCATCCCTGCCCCTATTATCAGGATCACATTTCTGCCTTTCCAACATATTTTTGATGCTACATTCCTTTTTATAAACAATGTTGGGAACAGGGCCTAACAACTGTGCCTGTTCTTCATCAGTTCTGTGTCGATTCTGCCTGTCCTTGAGGCCATGGAGAATGCATTTGTAGTAGCATCCCAGGCCTCAGACTCCCAAGCCCCAGCTCCCCAAAAAGTAATATTCTACAAGGTGAAAGACATCAAGTACCTCAACAAAGAATCCACTGGCTGACTATGCTGTAGTTTCAGTGAATTCCAACAAGGGTTCAAAGATAGTAGTCCTTATCAGTTGTACAGAAAGCAGAACTGAATAGCTATCTAATTAGCTGAACAGGTAGCACACTGTTGTGGGTTCTATCCCCACAACAAGATTAATTTTCCAATACTAACAATGCAGTGCAGCATGGCTGGGGGTGGAGGGACTGTGTGCTGCCCTTCAGATGAGACATTAAACCAAAGTCCTATCTGCTTCAATTGGTGGTAGCTCAGGTCGATATAAAAGACCCCATGGCACCTATCACAAAAAAAGGGGAAATTCCAGAATGCCCTGGCCAAATTTCTCCTAGTAATATAAATACCTCAGTGTCACCACTGAAAAAAGGCTATCGGCTTAGTGGAGCTAAACTGGTCAACAAAGGATAAAAATAATTAATAAATAAGCTTTGGCACAAATGTTTATACTTTAGCAACCTTGTCCCTCACAGCAATTAACTGCCAAACCTGTGTGACCAGATTCCTTTTGGCTCTCCTGGGTCATTCTGGCCTAAAAATTGGTGAGTTCTCAAACTATTTTTTCAGTCCTTTCCAGCTGCTGCTCTGCTCTTTTGTTTTGCAGCACTGCATTCCCCAATGAATCCTCCACAGCCACGTATGCAGCATTCAACAGATAACTCATCGGTGTTCCCTTCATGAGTGAAGACAGTTCAGCGAGGGAGAACCGGAGATCCGCCATAGCTGTTTCACACAGGTAGGTCTTTACTACTTACTGATGCTGCCCTAACCTGTGCAACACTGTAATTCTGAAGGCTTTTACCTGTCATGAGACATGGCTGCTGGGAAGATTCAACCGGAGTCTGACTACATTGACGTCCCAAGCCTATTCACAGGCTCTTAGCCCCGGCTACTCAGAACTATGAAGCTAGGTGCACTTTAGCTGCTCACATCCTGCCACCCCCCCACCACAAAAGGTATATTCATCCTCTCTGCCAGGACCATCAGGCACCCATGCTACTAATTGAACTCAGGTGGTCTGGGTTGTAGTCATGGCTTTTTCCTCTATCTCACTGGGCTGGCGAACTTGGGGATAAAATTCCTGGAGCTCTGTCAGACAGTGAAAATAGAGGCCAAAAACAGGCAAGTGTGAATAACACATTGTAGATGCAACAATCAGAGGAACAGCCAGAGACTCTGTTATAAGAAGGCACACCAGTCTAAGGTTGAAAACTTTACCTAAAGATGTAAAAGCACAGTTAATGCTCCTTCCAACAGGAAATTGCTACTTGAGGAATATGCTACTGCAATATTTAAGAAACTGTTTGAAAGGAGTAAAATCATGCAAGATGTAAGGGGAATTTTTAATTTTCCTTTGTCATGTATGACAGGAACTATCCTTCTAAATCAGGTTCCTTTGACGGGAAACAAGAAATATTCTGCGGGGAAATCACCATCATAAAAACCTCTGTTCAAAACAAGATGGAGCAGTGACAGGAAAGCCTCTAGGGGCTAGTTCTGGCAGACAGCAATCATGACTATGCCTTGTTACCTCCCTCTCTTCCTTCCCTATTTCATCACAGTCCAGCCTCTCCCACATCCCATTTGATAGCAGGTGGGTTTGCTTTATTTAAAATACTCCGATGTAAAAAAAAAAAAAAATTACAACAGAGTCACAGATTCTACGTATTATCAAATAAGTGTACAGACTTGGCAAACCCTGCCTTTCAATGATCCTGCATGTCACCAAAGAATATGAAAAGGAGCGTATTCCTCCTATCTCCTCAGTCACGACTAAATACCTTCCTGAAGGTTCCACGTCCAAGATGACAACCATGCAGGGTTTGCTACCTCTTCTACACCTAGATATTTTGGTCAAATTGGATCTTAAAAATACCTAACTTAACAGCCTCATCCACAAAGAACACAGATGCTTCCTCAGACTTTTTTGCTGGGATGGCATTTTCAGTTCATTTCACTTCACTGCCCTTTGGACTTGCCACTGCACTAAGTGTATTCACCAAGTGCCTAGTCCCAGCTATTATTTACTGAAGAGAGAACATTTTTCCTTACCTGGATGACTGCCTCATCCAGGCAAGCTTGAAAGAGGAAATAATCAGATCTCCTGCCTTCACTAGGGATTGCAGGGTCTGCTGGGTTTACCTTCAACCTAAAAGTCACACTTGTCAAAGCCAGCTCTGTGCCTAGAGACATAAATCTTGATTTAGTAGCGTGAGCATCTGAGGAGCTGGATGGGGATGATGGGTTTACCCTTCCTGAGAGGAGAAAGGAGGGATGCGTGCTGAGGAAACATGTCATGGTTTGATTTCAGGTGGAGAATGGGAAAACAACCTTAGAGTACTGTCTGAGGGTGGATGGGGCACTCTTGATGATGTCAGCCCCTGGAAAGTGACAGGCAGTCCAGGATGGATGCCCACTGCATGTCCCACTCTCAGGGTAGGTCTGAAATAAAATACTCCCACAACAGCAATGTGATGCTATACCTGAATGCCTCAGTCTTCTTGCTGGCTTCAACCCAATACTGAATTATTCCAAGGGGAGTAAAGGAGGGGTAGATAGACTCAGCAATTGCAGATAGGCACTGGAGTCTGCTGATGGTCGGCATGACAGAAAAAATAAAAGAAGAAAGTCATGCTGTTGCCATCCCACAACAGGAACAATTAAAAGCAAGGATGTTTTTAAAATCCATGACCTTTGTCCATCCTCAGAAAACCAAGTACCAGTTTGCATATGAAAATCTAATGGTATCACTACTTTGTGGAACCATTGACATTACATAACATACAGAACCCCTCCCTGAAGCATCTTTGGTTGGGTTCACCCTTTTCACCAATTTGAATTCAGCAAGTTTCTGGAAGATTCCACACATTGTAGCATGTGAACACTCATTCCAATACACATACTGACATCACAAGCTGGATACATAAATGTTCCCTTTCCCAACACCTGCCATTTCATTTTGTCACTTCCCAACTACTAGCAAATTTCCTGCTTGCATGTCTTATGAAGTGTCATCTGCCCATTAAATAAGCAGTCAAGACCTACATCAACCTTACCTGTATTGTCACAGTGAGGAACATGACATGAGAAATTGCTGGAAAAAACACATCCAGGGTACAAAGGTCTCTTCTTTGGTTTCTATCCTGGCAAAAGATACAGGGAAAAAACAGTTCATGGACAACTTGGAAATTGCCTTCAGGAGGAAATGGGGGCTGATTTTAAGGGAAAACCAATGGTTCTATAGAATGAGGGCCTGAAGCTTAATGATTCTGTGAGCACAAGAGATGGCGACAACACAGAGTATTCAAAGAATGAGCTTCGATGCTGCTGAGAGAGGGGGGTCAAATGTCTGACCGTCAGTCACCACACTCAAATCCCACATAGGGGAGGGGTTGTTTGAGGGAAGATGCAGATGGTAGCACTCTTTTAAGGAACTGCTTGACTACACATTGCTAGGTCACAATCCTGCCTTCCGCAAGATCAGCATGAGCAGACTTCCAAGATGGCTGCACATTGAGTAACAACTTAATTCTAGTTGTCCCAGTTTGAAAACAGAAACTTAGCAGAGAAAGCCTGTGGACATAAATTTCTGGGTAAATTTCAGTAACTGGCTAGTAAGTGCACTGCCTGGATGCCAGAAAAATAGAAATACAGAGGACTTGAAGGAAAATCAGCTACAAAAGGTGACGAAAGACTGACTGAGAAAAGTACTGCAGTTGTTCAGCCAGAAAGCTAGAGGAAAATATAAGGCAACTGCACACACACCTGATTAAAGTAAATGAAAGAAGCTTTAAACAGATATTCAGATAAGGTGATAAAACTGCAAAACTCAGAGGCCAAAAAGAAAAAAGGCTGATAGAATGAGACTGCACAAGAAGAGATGTTTCAAAAAATAACAGAATTAGAGGACAGAGCATGTAGGGGAAGAAAAAAAGTTATGTAGTCACCATAACATTCCATCTGTGCTGGCCATTTTCATTCTTTTTCAACAACTGGGTTCGGATCCTACTCAGATGCTTTTTACAGCTTTTGGCCACGAACTCTGGAGCACTTCCCTTACCCATAATGCTCTATTCCCTGACATACCTCAGTTCATCTTTGCTGGCTTATAGTTTCAATGGAAAAATTAACACACTGGTAACAGAAACCAATATTTGGAGTTCAGCCGAAGGAACATTGGTCCCTTATAACCTTCTCGTTTTTCCAGAAGTTATTAGCTAAAACGTAAGGGGTTGGCAGGAGGGGAATTGAGGAAAAATAAAAATGGACAACACAGATGGAACATTATGGGGAGTACATAACTTCTTTATATGAAGTTGGCAACTTTCATTCATTCCTCAAGAAATAGGACAGAGTCCCCAGCTACATGAATTCGCGAGAGGACTCTAAGGAAGGATATTCCTGAGCATTGTTGGGCCAAAGGCTACTCTTCCCTTCAAGGCCAGATCTAATTTGCAGTGAGTAAAAAAAGGTATGAGGATTAGCCCAAGTTGCAGCCACACAGATATGGTCCATGGAAGACCTGGACAAAAATACTGATGATGTTGCCACAGACCTGGTTGAATCGGATCTCAAAGGTTTTGGCAAAGACAATCCCAATATGTTATAAATAAAGGATATGCAATCAGTCAGCCATTTGGCTAAAGTTAGTTTTGCAACTGGCTTGCCTAATTTTGATTCCGCAAAAGAAATGAACTGATCTGTTTTTCTGAAATTCTTTGTTCCATGCAAATAGAAATTTAACTGTCTGTGAACGTCCAACAAACATAACATATATTAACCTGTTTGTGAAATTTGGAAAAAAATGGAAGATTAATAGACTGATTGATGTTGGATTCTGACACCACCTTAGGAAGAAAGGAAGGATTGGTTCGTAGTTCTACCATATCTCTATGGAATATTAAATAAGGAGGCTTAGAAGACAAATCTTGAAGTTCAGAAAGTCTGAGTAGAGGTTATAGCTACCAAGAAGATAGTTTTCCAGGTTAAAAACTTTAATTCACATTTTGCTGCTGGTTCAAAGGGAGATTGAGTCAAGGCTTGTAACAGTAAATTTAAATCCCATGGCGGAGTTGGATCTTTAAAAGGTGGTCTCAGAAGAAGGGTACTCCTTTTAAAGGACTTACAAAGTTTTGAGGAAGCTAAGGTGGAATTATTAACTCCTATATGAAAATAAGAAATGGCAGCTAGCTGTAGTGTAGCAGTTGATGAAAGTACAGTTGTGTACACTTACCATAAATGTAGATGTTTGAGTGTATTCATTGTTGCAGTCATCACTTGTGGGTTATCCCTGCTGGGTAGCCCTCGGCCGGCCCGAATACCAGAGTAAAGAATTTCCCTCCTGCGTTGGCTGTCATTAGGACTATAAAGGGAGACAGCCGACGTAATTACATCAGTTTTTCTTGCCCCCAACAGGTAAGAGCTCCAAAGAAGAAGTAAGCAAAGGTGGGAGGGGAAACAGGACAGCAACAGTGACTACACTCGAACATCTACATTTATGGTAAGTGTACACAACTATACTATGTTCTTTATGTTTCACTGTTGCAGTCATCACTTGTGGGAGGATTCCCAAACCTGAGAGAAAAGGGTGGAGGAAGGAATAAAGGGAAGCAGCCTATTAAGGGGATGCTAGCATGCCCTGCAGGACTACAGAAGCAAAGGCTGCTCTAGTCTTGGAGAAAGTAGCCAGCTGGTAGTGCTTGGTGAATGTGTGGATGGATGTCCAGGTGGCAGCTTCCAAGATTTCCTTAGTAGGAACCCCTCTCAGGAAAGCAGTGGTAGTAGAGGCTACTTTAGTGGAATGAAATCTGATAGAATTAGGAAGACACTTTCCATGAAAGGAGTAGCAGAAGTGGATGCAATGGCAGATCCATTTAGAAATGGTCTGTTTAGAAATGGGCTTCCCCTCTGCCCCAGGAGTGAAGGAAAGCAGAAGCTGGTTGGATTTCCTGATTGCTTTGGTCCTATCCAGGTAATATCTCAATTGTCTGTGTACGTCAAGGGTATGCAAAATTCTTTTCCCTTTTATTTTGGGGGGTTGGGGAAGATGGTAGGGAGATGGATGGCCTGGTTGAGGGCAATCTCTGAGACCACATTAGGCATAAAGGAGGGGTTGGTCCTAAGAGACACCCTGTCATCATGGAAAATAATGAAGGGTGGAATGGCCATAAGGGCCTGGAGTTCAGAAACTCTCCTGGCTGAGGTAATGGCCAGTAAGAAGGCAGTTTTTGAAGATAGGTACTTCAGGTCAGCTGCAGCAGCTGCTCAAAGGGAGGTAAGGTTATTTTTTCCAAGACAAAACTTAGATCCCATGCTGGAGCAGGTGATGATCTGGGTGGTCTAATGTGTGCCACCCCCTTAGGCACATTTTTAACAAATGTTGGGAGAAGATAGGCGAGTTTGACTGTACAAAGGCAGAAATAGCCAAGGCATGTATCTTGATGGAGGAGTAAGACAGCCTCTGATCTAGGAGCTCTGCCAGGTAGTCCAGAATCAATGCTAGAGAGGCATGTGAGCTGCTGACAGCCTTGCTGTGGCACCAGATTGTAAATCTTTTCCATTTGGCCGAGTAGGATTTTCTGGTGCCAGGTTTTCTAGCCTCCTTGATAATGTTTAAAACCTGACTGCTGAAGGGTGTGGAATCATCAGCCTTTGGGGAATTAGCCATGCGGACAGCTTGAGGGTAGGAAAGTTTGGGTGCAGTACCATCCCTCTCTCCTGAGTTAGAAGGGTTTCTGAAAGGGGCAGGTGCATGGGGGGCTGTTTGCTCAGGCTGAGGAGCAAGGGGTACCACTGCTGCCTGGGCCAGTCTGGGCAATGAGGATAGCCTTTGGCCCTTCCTCCCTGATCTTGACGAACAAAGTATTAGTTTAAGGTGTGCACACACAACAAAGTATTCATTTAAGGGTGTGCACACTTATGCAACCAGCATATTGTACGTTTTTTATTTTTTATATTTTTCCCTAACCAATTTGTTTTTAATTGAATTATACAGATTATAGGTCAAATAACGGTGGGAAAAGTTCTGAAATTATTTATTGTGGTCTAATTTTTTAAATCAAAAACCTGGCATTTTAACAGGGGTGTGTAAACTTTTTATATCCACTTTATGCATAAAGCAAGTGAGTAAACAACTGTAAAGAAGTAATTAAATAATTCACTTAGCTGACTAACTTAACCAATGCTTGAGAGTTCACAACAACCATGTACATAAGTGAAGGTGGCAAATGAGATCTGAGGAATGTTAGGGGATACAGCATTATGGGTAAGGGAGGAGTTTGAGAGTTCTAGTGGCCACAAGCTGTAAAAAGCATCAGAGTCAGAGCTAAACCCAACTGCTGAGGAATGAATGAAAACTGACATCATCAGACCCTGAGATTTTCTGCTGTACCAGAGCAGCTAGAAGGAATAGACTATATACATTTTACAAAAGCATAAGTAACTGGACTGGTACTCCACAACAGGAATTATTAATTGAAAGGGCACACTGTGTGTATATTCCAAACCTGGCTATGAGAAAGCAACCTAGACCTAAAAGTAAATACGCAATCTTATCAGCAGGAGTTGATTCTGACAAAATTGTGGCAGAAGGACAAAGTACTAAAAGTGGGAGACAGCAGAATGTTTATGGAAAATAATTACTCAATAATGTACACCAGGCAGAAGAGGAGTAACTTTATTCCATTACTCTGGGACTGTTGAGAAGCATGCATGAGATCTCCAAAATATTTTCCATGGAGGGGGAAAATCATTTTTGATGAAGTACATGCTAAGGAAGAAATATAAAAGTTTGTCCAAAGTGAGCTGTGAAACAGGAGATTCTACTTCTTGTTCTTGTGGTAAAAACCCAGAGACAGACTGTATCAGTGAAATTGTTTCCACTGTTTTAACAGAACATGTTTGATATAAGGAAAAAAAACACAAAGAGTTGACTAGAAGAATCAATAGTACATTGGAAATTAAGCAAAGACAAAATTTGGGAGACGGAGATGAACAGGAATAAGACTAGTAATTTGGAAATTGACAAATGTGGGATTACAACGCAATAATTACACTTGTGAAACATGTCAGAACAAGAAAATCTGGAAATATTGGACTTTCTTGGACTTTGTTAAACTTGTAGGGGATTCAAAAGCATATGCCCGACTTCATGTCATTAATGTTTGGAAAAATACTCAGGAGGGGGAAGAGGAGGGAGAACATTAACTAAGTCAAACAAAATGGTACTATTTTAATAGTGCATGATTTTCATTGGATGCTATAAAGTTTTCTCAGTTACTTTAAGTGTAATGAGAATACTAAAGTAAATAGGTGCTCCTGTTTTTTTTTTCTTTTTTTCTCCATGTTCAGTTTTAAGAAATGTAGGCAATGGAAAGTAAAACAAAATCTGGTTAAAACAGCATGACAAAAGACAAATTAGTGTGCTTTTTCTCATTCTTGCACTCGTTTAAGGCCCTTAGCTTAATCTAGTAACAAGTTTTACGAGAAAGCAAGTAAATGAAAAAGAATATTGAATATCATAAGGCTTTTTTTCTAGTAAACAAATGTATGCTTGCCAGTTTGTGTTCGGTTCTCATATCTCTAGGAGACAATCGGCTTGGATAAAATGTTTTCTGAAAGCATTCACATGTTTTCCCAGCTGACACAGCTCTAAAGATGAGACAAAACCAGAGAGCAAATAGGCTTTAACATGCGTTGTTGCATGGATAACCTTTCTTTTAGGTTATCTCAAGTGTGTGTGTATGGGCTGCCATTTGTTCCTATTAGGAGGATAAAACTTCAATATTTGAAGATGTACATAGTTTAGTGTGTTATTAAGTTAATAGCTTTCAGGGGGTATTGGGGAGTGTTTTTTTTTTGTCTGAGGGCTTTCAATAAAATAAAGTTTTATAAGATGCGACATAGGCTCAAATGGAGATAAGAATAAACTGTATAAAAGATTAACCTGGCAAACAGTATATGCATGTAACAAAAGCTGGAACTAGACATTTTAACAAAAAAGTGGTTATACATAAAAGGTGAGAATAACAACCTTTTAAGAAAATTATGCTTTCGCAATGTCTTTAAACGTGAATGGTCTCACAGATAAATACAAAAAAGAAAGTAGTGAACTATACTAAAAAATGAGCATGCAAATAGATATGCTACAGAAGACAAACTGAACATGTGGATTTGATAAAGAAAGGTGTTCAGGATGGTTATTCAGTGGAATACCTGGGGTAAAAAAAAGAGTTGTACTAATAATTGCAAGAGGAGCTCCAATAGTGATAGAAGAGGATAAAAAGATAATAATGGTAGATCTGTAGTACTATGGGGCTACTACCAAGGGAGGAGGATTACACTAGCATGTACTTATATTCCACTGAAAACTGCTATAATAGAGCTTAAGAAATTCTGGGACAAATAATCAGGTTTCAACAAGGAATATTACTTGTACATAGAGACTGGAAATTTGATCTGCAACACTAAATATATGTCTGGGGGGCCAGAATGGAAAATATAACAAAGGAGAGTAGATTTTTGAAGAAATTTATGGAAATATTTGGCATGGAAGATGTGAATTCAGCACTAGGAGTTTGGAGTGAATTTACATATTAGTGCCCAAAATACAAAAACTGGGCTAGGCTATAAGGAATTTACATTTCACAGGAACATGTGCAATTAATTGAAGGTCTTGCTACGTACCCAATAACTATTTTAGATCATGCACCAATAATAACTAAAATAAAAACAGGGTAATGATATAAAAATGAGAAACTGGTACTTTCCCACCTATCTATAGAAAAGAGAAGAATTTAAGGAATGGGTAGTGGAAATTATTCAAGAGCTATTCGAGAAGATAGAAATTTCTTCTGAAAATATAGCTATGCAGTGGGATAAAATTAATGTGGAGTTTAAAAAAGGGAGACATGGTTAAGAAGCAACAAGAATTATTTAGAGGGACTGACAAATGTTAAAATATTGCAAAATAAGTGGAATCCCACAGAACAACAGGTGGAGCAATTGCAGAATGCTAAACAGAAAATAAGGGGTTAACTCAATAATATGCATGAGTTTTGAAAGATTCCTGTTAAGCAACTGTTTTTGATACTAACTTAAGAGCACAAAAACTTATAGTACGACTCTCGCAGTAGAAAGCAGAAAAGGGCTGTCGCCAAGCTTAGGGAGCCTATAACAAGGAAGATACTATTTCAGAAATTCTATGAAAGTCTGTATAAAGCAAAGAAATATGGAATCAAGAAAAGGTACAAATGCAAATGTTTATGGAAGAATTCTGTGTGCCAAGGTTAGAGGTAGATGAGGCTCAATTACTAACAGGATAGAAGATGAGATAAAAATGGTAATGTATAACCAATCTACAGGAAAGTACTCAGGAACAGATGGTATTATTCCTGTGGAAGTTTGGAAGCTAGTAGGGAAAAACTGATAAAGATCTGGAAGGTTTTGTTTAAAAGTATTTTAAGAGGAAGAGAAGTAGCAACATCCTGGAAGAGAACGGTGGTGTCTATACCTAGAGAAGGTAAAAGATCCATCCGATCCTGCTTCATACAGGCCCCATTTCAATACTAAACCACAATTAAAAAATGTTTATGTCTTTAAAGGCTAAAAGAATGGCAAAAGTTATGCCAAAACTAATAGATAATGGATCAATGTGGCTGACAACACTAAAAGAACACTGATGATCCAGAGGGAAGCAGAATTATAGAAAATACCACTGTTGTTGGTAGGTCTTGATGCATAGAAAGCATTTGACAGAGTAAGCTGGGCCTTTATGAACAGGGAAATGGCAATATTTGCATTCCCTATTAAAATTATAAGGTTGATTAGGTGGATATATGAGGGATTGGAGGCGAAGATTAAATTGGGAGGGGTCCTCTCTGATAATTTCTGCTTGAACAGAGGAATGAGGCAGGGGTGTCCTCTCTCGCCTTTATTTGCATTATATTCACCATTGGCAAATAAAATAAGGGACTCAAATTCATAGGATAGTCAAGAAAAGCTGGCTCTATTTACAGATGATTATTATCTTATACCTGACAAAACCAGATAAAGACTTTACCGTGTTGTGGAACATTTTGAGACAATTTAAAATATTTTTAGGATACAAAATTAATGAAGCTAAACCAAAGGCAACAGAGGTAAGTTATTTACCCACACACAAATTGGTTCAGCAATATCCATATTTATAGGGACATGATAAAATGAAGTATTTAGCAGTACTTATTAAAAAGGATTCCAGTGTTTCAGCTAAGGATATGCGGGAAGAGACTAAACAAAAGATAATACAAAAACTGATACAATGGAAGCTCTGTTACATGGATATCTACAGTAAGATACAAGCAGTTAAAATGCTTTCAGTCCCTTTAGTCATACATATATATATATATATACATATATATATATATATATATATATATATATATATATGGATCTAGGACGTCTGCTCGAATGAGCAAATGTCTGAATCCAGAATAGCCGAACACACTAACAAAAGCGCTTTTATCAAAAAAGCGCTTTTGTTAAATCGTGTTACAAAAAAATAAATAAATTATACACTACATTACATTATGTGCCCCCCACACCCCCCTACTTTAATATTCTCCCTCCGAGACTGCACTACAGTAGGGAAAAGGGAAATTTCCCTAAGCTGCACCATAGTACAGCCTCGGCAACAGGCATACTTGCGTGAAAGTGCTTCTTTGGTGAAAAGCACTTTCGCGTAAGTAAGCCCGGCCTTTTGGGTTTCGGTCGTTTGCTCATTTGAGCAAACGTCCGGAACCCATATATATATATATATATATATATATATATATATATATATATATATAGGTCAGGCATATTTTATCAATCAAAGGAAAAGTTGTGGATAACAATAAAAAGCTGAAGATTTTATCTGTAAGAGGGAGACAGCAATAGTCAACAGGGCTAAGTTGATTCTTTCAACAGAAAAAGGCACATTGTGATTACCCAACTTGAAGGGGTATTTCAGAACAACAGAGTTAAGGCTCCTATACATAGCACAAGCAGAAAATTCAAAGTGGAAAGGGATGATGATGAAACAGGAGGGAAGCTAAGAAACATGGAGAGACTGGGATTTTGGATGCTGACCTTTAAGGAGAACAATAATCATACAGAATATTATATTCATAAAGTAGCAGAAAGTATTCTAGAATAGGAAGATGCCAAAAGTTTATTTGGACTGCAGATTAGAGATTGCCTATACTCTGATATCAATCCTTGATAGGGAAGGCAAGAAAGAAAGAAACGGAGGTACTAAATGAAAGACCAGCTCTGGTAGAATTTTTAGTAGAATCTAGAACAGAAGCTGTCATTAAAAAAAGGAATAAGTAGTAGAGCAAATAAAAAATTGCATGACAGCTATAAAAAGCAATCAGAGTAGGCTAGAAAAGATTGGGAAGACAGACTGGATAAGCAATTCACAAAGAAACAATGGGGGTATTTATGTACAATCTCCCAAATTTGCAGCAAAATCTAGAAGATTTAGTACCTTTTCTTGAAAGTGTTTACGTAGGTATTTTTATACCCTAAGTAGACTCCAAAGAATTTTTCCTTGGGTAGACAGCAAATGTTTTAGGTGTGATGGGTAAGAAAGATGTAACTGGGAATGCATTTTACGGGAGTCTAATGAGTTAGCAGACTTAAAGATTACATGTACACTGCTCGGTCAGAGATACTGGATGAGCAAATTGGTGAAACTAAGGAAATTTTTTTGAGCATTGATACAGAATCAGAATTGCCTACACATAGCAAGGCCTTGCTGAGTCTAATTATGGCAGCTGCCAAAAAAGCAATTATTAGAACATGAAAATCAAAGTTGAAACCAACTTTACTAGAAGTAGCGAAAATAGTAAGAGAGAGAAAACAATCGGAATTGTGATCTTTAGAAAAGGCTTGGAACAAATTACACAGGAAAAAATGGGAACTGTGGGGAAAAATACATGCAGAGAAGGAATGAGGTTTAAAAGAAGGCAGGATTTGAATGAGCTATGTAATGTTTGATAATGATTGGATAGATAAGTAATGTATAATGTTTGCAACTGCATTTACTTGACATTTGTTTACCGGGATAGTCCAAGCTGGATCAGAAAGAACACATTTTCAGTGGAGGCCCAGGGAGAAAAGCAATTACATACAGAGAATGTACAAACTTTATACAGATACCATAAAAATGACAAAAGTTACATGTAAGCAGGTATATTGTTATGAGGCAGATGGTAACTACAGATTTACATTAGCACAAAACCATTATTACACGATATACCAGTAAATAATGCAGGATGATGAAGTAAAGATGGAGAGAAAGTGAAAGCAGAGATTCTGTCTTTTTTGTCAATAGTGTGTCAATATTATTAATGTTGTTATATTGTCAAAATTACGTCAATATGGTTTGCTTTTATTTATATAAATGTGAGATTGCCTGCCATAAGTGATAATTTAATAAAGCTGTTTCTTTTTTAAAAGCAAATTATGATCAACATGAGCTGAAATGACTAATGCTTCAACTTTGTCACCCTTGATCATGCAATGGATGAGCCCAAACCATACAAAATCACCTGCAAGCTAGATTGCTAGGCTAGTACAGGATGTCAATTTACCTAAAATGTGAATCACCTTTACTTAAAGGCAGAGGCAGTCTCACTAACCTACCTAACCTTAGACAGAAGATTCAAATGATTCAATGGAGTTTATACCAGAAGCCAAGCCCAAAGGCAAAGTTGGCTGCTGCTGCAAACAAAGAACACCCCTGATTAGAGCTGGGAGAGGTTCCTGTACTGCTAAAGGCATAAGCTGTGCCTGAAGCGATTCCCTTTTTGGCCTCCAGAACGTGAGGAGAATGAATTCTGATTTTTCTTTCCAGAACTTTGTAAGGTGGTAGGAGACTGGACAAAAAGGGGGACAGGTAGAAGATCACAAAGGAATCTCCCATGTCAGGATGCAGCATGTGTGCACTACCACCACCACCTTGCCCTGGTGAATTCAAGCAGAGTGGGGAGCACCATATTCTTGTCAGTGGTAAACAGCCTTCAAAGACCAGAAGAGAGCTATAAGCTCTAACTGGCCAATGCGAACCTCATCTCCCGTGAGGACTGCACCCCTTGCACCATGTAGGGGAAGAGATGGGCTTCCTATGCAGCAAGTAATGCATTTATGAGAGTCTTTAAGAGACTTAAGAGTAAGAAAAGACCACTCCACACCCAAAAGAGGCTGTACTGTCCCATGCAGAGGCCAGTGGCAGGAGTTTGAAATCAAAAGGGTCCATGAGTTCTCTCTGGTGTCTGGCAACCCACTAACACTTGCATTCTCAGGTGAATACAGTTAAAAGGACAATTTCAGGGCATTTCTTGACTGAGCTACAAACAGCCATTCAGGCAGTAAAACACATAGAAATCCTTTTCCTACAAGACTTCAACCAGTGTGACCCAAAAGCATGATAACTTTAATGTACTACAAACAGCCTGAACAGTAACTTTACTGTGGAATGGATAGCCAGCCAAAACACACCATAGGAACCTTCTGTTTGATCCACAAATGGTAATGGTCAAAAATTCGACACATAGTAATAAAGTATATGATTATCTCAGGTCGTCATTCCCCTCCCTGTGGGAGGCTCACTGAACTATAAAACATAACTGACAGTAACCAAACCCAGAATCACGTAGTACTTTTTGTTGGTTCTCTGAACCAGGAAGAACAAGAGCAAAATCCTAGCCAAGGCAGTCCAAGGACAGGGTCAGAACTGTGGCAGAATAACTTCAGAGGTTATCTTCTTTAAAAATTCAGCTGGTACAGGGAAAGACAAAATTGCACGATGCTCAAGCACCTTCTTTTGGCAAAGAGAAAGCTTATTCCTATTTTGCGAATGGCTTGGCCTAAAACAGCATAAGTAAGAGACAAGTTGAGGGATTCATAAGAGACCCTCCACACTATTAATTTGTTTTTTTCTTCAGAAGAGCAGCAACCAGGTCCTAACATACCTAGCTGAAAAGCACTTCTCCTTAAACTAAGCATTCAGAATATTAAGAGTTTCTTCTTAACAGGGTACACTTGCTCAGGTACAACCTAAAGCTGTGACTACAGTCAGTGCCTGCATAGTCAAAATTACTGCACGATATGTGACAGCCCAACCTAGGAAAAAATACAGAATATGAATGAGCCACTCCTTCAGTCCACACTTGGGAAAGCCCTCAAGCTTGCAAGAAAGAAAGAATGGAACTTGTATATAAACGATAATTATATGAGAGCTCTGAGCCCCAACAAAGTACAACAGTAAACTTTCTTACCACAAAGTACAATTGTGTAAGAACATAACACACAACAGCAGATGTCTTACTTCTCACTGTTGCAGTATTCTTTACTCTTCAGATATCATGCTGAGGATAGCTTAATATCCAGCCACCATGCCAAAGCCTTTACACCTTCCAGGTGTTGTACATCAGATGCATGTCCTACGTAGGACATATATCTGATGTACAGTGCCAGATGAATGTCCAAAGTGCAAGACATAAGGTACATATGTGATATACGGATACCTAATCCTCAGAACTGAAGTGCCTCATGTACATCCAGAAAGGGAAAGAGGAAAAAAGGATGAAATAATGGCCCCTTGACCAGGAGGAGGGAAGGCAGAATAATGGAACAGTGAGAAGCAGGGCATTTACTGTAAAGGTGAGATCTTACACAACTGTACTACATACTTCATCACTGTTGCAATATTCTTTACTCTTGGGAACAGTACAAAAGCTAATGAAAAGTACGGTAGGAGGAAGGGAGAGAAAAGCCTTGCACAAACCCATGAAGGATGACCCTGGCAAAACCCACCCTGGCCCCAGAAATTACATCCAACTTGTAATGTTTGGTAACAGTGTACACGGAAGCCCAAGTATCAGCTTACAAGACAGGCCAAAAACTAAAAGCCAAAGGTAGATTCAGAGGCAGACTGGCGGAAATGGCTGACAAATGAACTTTTAACAGATGAATATGCCAAACCAGAAATTAGCAACTTATACAAATAAGGAAGGACCATTGTGACCCCAGAGGAAAAAAAGTGTCCAGGTCATGCTAATGACCCCAAACATAATACCGAAATTTCTTGTGTAGTTTGGCAAAAGGAACCATAGGAATGGCGGATGTCGTGTATTTTAGGGCATGGTGAAATTTCACTGCAGGAAGGACTAGAAGAGGAAAAGGAGACTGGAAAATAGCAGTCAAAAAGAGAACCTTCGGAGGTGGGAGACAAGAGAACAGTGGAATGGTCTGAATCCTGTAATCAAAAATACCAGATCCTAAGAGGGAGTCAACACAGACTAAGATTTAGGGTGAAAAAAAAGTTTTGTAAAATCTTACCATAACCATAGATGTCCTTCTCTTCCATGTTGCAGTATTCTGTACATATGGGTTTTTCTCCTCTTACTACCCGAACGTCTATGGTTATGGTAAGATTTTACACAACTTTTCTATGTCCTTCTATTCACATGTTGCAGTATTCTGTACATATGGGCGAGTGCCAAAGCTCACTGTGAGGAAGGGGGGAGGTGGCCTAGTAGAATTCTCCAGGAATCCATGAAGGATAGCCCTAGAAATTTTATCTTGTAATGTTTTGAAGGTGTGCACAGAAGACCAAGTGGCTGCTTCAAGGATAGTGGAAGTGTCCAAGCCTTTGAAGGAGAGGTCATTGCCCTGATGGAATGTGGTTTAACACTGCCTTGCAAGGGTTTCCCATGGTGTTTGTAACAAAAAGCAATAGCTTTGGAAATCCAGGCTGAGATGGTTTGCTTAGATACTGCTTTTCCTAGAGGCCTGGGATGGAAAGAGATAAACAGTTGGTCAGCCAGTCTTGATGGGCCTAGTTTTGTATAGATAGAATCTGAGCTGTCTGTGCACATCCAAGGAATGAAGTACTCTCTCATGGTCTTCCCTGTGGGTTGAGAAAGAAAGTGGGTAGGTGGATGGCTTGGTTTAAAGAAAGGTCACTGACCACCTTGGGCATGAAGGATGCGTTGGTTCTAAGGATTATCCTATCTCTGTGGAATATGAGAAATGGTGGAATAGCCATGAGGGCTTGCAACTCAAATACTCTTCTAGCTGAGGTCAAGGTCACTAGAAAGACAGTCTTCTATGTGCAGTCTTTTAGGGAAGCTTTGGATGCTGGCTTGAATGGGCGGTATATGAGCTTCTCTAAAACATAGTTCAGGTCCCACGGAGGGGGAATGGGTTTCCTTGGTGGCCTCAGATGAAGTACCCCCTTAAGGAAAAGTTTTGCAGGCCATCTCAAAATGAAGGGGGTGGTCCAATGGGAGACATGAAGAAATGGCAGACAAATGTGTCTTAATGGATGACAATGCTAACCCTGCCTGCAAATGTTCACACAGGTAAGAATGTACTAGTGGAGCCTCGCTTTGCAATGGGTCCAACTGTCTTTTAAGACACCATATGAAGAATCTTTTCCACTTGGACATGCAAGATCTCCTGGTATTGGGTTTTCTGGCTTCCTGCAGGACAATGAGCACGTCCCCATTGTAAAGGTGTCTGAAAGGGATCAGAATCCTATCACCCACATAATGAGGTGAAGAGATTGCCACTGTGGGTGAGTTTGGTTCCCTTGTCCTGTGTAAGAAGGTCCACTCTGAGAAGAAACTTGTGGTGATTGCCCTTGGATAATTGCAAGGGGACGGGAAATCAATGCTGTCTTGGCCAATAGGGAATCACCAGCAAGATTTTTGGTCTGTACTGCTGGATCTTCAGCAGGGCCTTCTGAACAAGAGGGAAGGGGGGGGAATGCATACAGAAACATCCCCTTCCATGAAACTGAAAAAGGCATTTGTTGCCATCGCCAGTGGTTCTGGGAGTCTGGTGCAGAAGGAGGGAAAGTTGTCTGTTGATGGTGGAGGCAAACAGGTTTATTTGAGGTGTACCCCATCAGTGGACCAGGTCCAAGAAGACAATCTCTCTGCAGCATCCATTTGTGGGCCATAGTCATGGACCTGCTGAGGGAATCTGCCTGAGAATTCTGTTGGGAAGGTATGTATACCGCCTGCAGAGTAACTCTCTGACTGGTGGCCAATTTCCACACCAGGAGAGCTAGTCTGCAAAATAAGATTTGGTTCCACCCTTGCTTGTTGAGATACCACAGTGCTGTGGTATTGTCTGTAAAAAGCTTCAGGGGTCCTTGTTGAAGTCTGGTTTAGAAGACTCACAGGGCCAGTAGTATTGCCCTCATTTCTCTCACGCTGATGTACTCTTTCCTGTGTAGTACTGGCCACATTCTCTGCACTTTTAGGTGCCCCAGAGCTGCTCCGCAACCGAGGTCTGAGGCGTCTGTGTACATGATCTGTTTTGGTTGAGAGGGTTGGAGTGGAAAACCTGGGTTGAGCTTCACCTGATTCAGCCACCAATGTATCTCCTGCTTGAGGCAGGGCAGGAGGGGCACCCTGTACTCTACGGGTTGGGAATGCTGCTTCCAAACAGACATGAGGTACCGTTGCAGTTTCCTCATGTGAAGTCTTGCTAAAGGCAGCATAGGTATAGTAGAAGCCATGTAAGCCCAGGAGCCTGGGGTACTGCCTTGCAGTCATTTCTTTGGTGTGAAGAACAAAAAGCAGACAATGTGTCCAAGCATTCCGCCTTTTGAGGAGGAAGGTAGGCTTTCATGATGTCTGCTCATATCCTGCACCCCAGGAAGACTGTGTCTTGTGTAGGTTCCAGTTTAGATTTTGGGTAATTGATCTGAAACCCTAGGGACTGTAGGAGTGCAATGGTTTTGTGTAAGTGCAGCAGGAGGGTCTGTTTGCAGTCTGCCTGAATTAGCAGGTTGTCCAAATATGGGAATATTTGGATTCCTTGTGTCCCACAGAAAGCAATCACTGGTACCAGACATTTGGGGAAGATTCTGGGTGCAGTGGAAAGCCCAAAGGGCAAGGCAGAGAACTGAGCATAGGAGAAGGCCACTTAGAACCTTAGGTACTTCCTGAAGCTGGGTCTTATGGGGATGTGGAGATAGGCATGCTTGATGTCCAAGGTGGCCATGAACCCTTGAGGGAGGAGGAGCGGGAAGAGAGATGGCAATGTAAGCATTCTGAAAGTGGGTACATGAAGGAAGAGGTTCAGATGTGAGAGGTTTAGAATTGGCCTCCAGGGTCAGTCTTTTCTTGGAACTAGAAACATCCTGGAGTAAAAAGCAGACTGTGGGACCGGCTAGATGGTACCTTGAGCCATAAGGTTGTTTAGTACTGGTTTTAAGAGGGAAAGTTGTTCTTTTTGGGGTTGGTGAATTCAGTTTCTTTGCTGGAATGATCCAGGTCATGAATACCTATGTTCTATTACTGAAAGAACCCACTTGTCTGAAGTGATGAGTCTCCACACTTGGAGAGAGTGAGAGAGATGTAAGGAGAGAGGGACGGAGGGAGGGAGTCGGGGGTTCAAGGTCGGCAGGTAGTCACACACTACCTGCCCTGTCTTGAAAGGGTGTCCTCTGGCTGGTAGATGGTGTGGCTCTAGCAGGAGTGGATTGCTTCCTGGTGGTTCTCCTAGGCCTAGTAGAGGGAGCAGGCCATGAGTGCTTTCTGGTGAACTGAGTTTTTGAAGGATAATTTCTTTGAAACTTTGGGACTGGGGATACCAATAGATGGTTTAAATCTTGCATCTCTTTCCCCTTTTGTTGCAAGGACTTGAATAAGTCTGCAACCTTTGCTCTAAATAGAACTGAGTTGTCCAAAGGAGCATCTACCGGCTTAGCTCTAAAATCATCTGGTACGGGTTGAAGGGGTAATCAGGAATATCTTCTTAGGGCAGATGCTGATGCTGCTGACCTGGCTGATGCCTCAGAAGTATCACAGCTGCACTTGACAGAGTGCCCGGTAACCTGAGAAGTCAGGGAAACAAGGGAGCACAGTTAAGCTTTGGCTGCTGAGTCTGGGGAGTCGGACAGTTGTTTGGAAATTTTCTCCTAAAGGGATAAAGCATATTTAGACGTTTATATGGTAATTGATTTCTCTGAAAGCCAGAGTTGAAGATGTGTACATCCTCTTCCCCAAACGTTCCATGGTTTTGCTGTCCTTGTCAGCAGGAAGGATAGTAGTAAAAGGCAGCAGTTTTGAAGCCTTGTCAGTGGAGATAGAAATGGTGGCTGGGTCTTGCAGCTGGGCATTTTATAGAACTTTTGCTGTCTCAGGGACTTTATAAAACCTATCAGGTCTGCATGGAGCTGAGGGTTGGGAGTCTGGGTTCAAGGATGCTGCTGAAAAAGCATCCAGAAAAGCTGGAAGAATGGGAGGAACAGCAGTAAGAGCTGGGGTGTCCATCTGGATGAGGTCATAAAGTACAGTTTTGTACCTACCATAAATGTAGATGTCCGAGAGGAATGCATCTGCAGTCTTTACAAATGGGTTGTCCTGTCGTCAGGCAGCCCTTCAGTCGGCCGGATTCCAAAGTCTGGGTCTGGCTTCGGCTGGTGTCGCACTTCACCCGACGTCATTGTGGCAGTTATTCGGGTATAAAGGCATCCGCCGACGCCATTTTCCTCAGTGTTTCTTGCCCCAGATGCCAGGTGCCCTCTTGGATGGCTAAATTTGGATAAATGCCAAAGTTTCCAAATAGTAGAGAGTAAACACACAAAATAAGCATGTATGTACATATATACAAACAAATACACCATAGTAGATCCCCCCCAAGCTAGCTAAAGATTGGCAAATACCCTAGGAGTACCTCAGAGGGGAAGGAGGGTGGGTAATCCTGACTGCAGATGCATTCCTCTCGGACATCTACATTTATGGTAGGTACAAAACTGTACTATGTCCTTCAAGGATGCATCTGCAGTCTTTACAAATGGGTAGAATACAATAGCTAAACTAGGGGAGGAGGAAATGAGAAGAGATTATGGTGTAGTTAGGATCCCTTGCAAAACAGCAGTGGCAAAACCAGCACGGGATCTAGAGTATAGAGGTAAGTTATAATGCTTGGCAAATGTATGCACGGAGGTCCAAGTAGCAGCCTCTATAATGTCCTTGGTAGCCACTCCTCGTAAGAAAGCTGTGGTAGTGGCTGTAGCCCTTGTGGAGTGAGGCCTGATGTTCTCTGGAGTTTTCTTTCCATGGTAGGAGTAACAAAATCTAATGCAATTTCCTATCCATTTGGAGATTGTCTGTTTAGAAATTGGTCTTCCTTCCTTTCCTGTTGCATATGCTACCAGAAGCTGGTCAGTTTTTCTATTGTTTTTTGTCCTGTCCAGGTAGTAGCGTAATTGTCTGTGTACATCCAAGGTGTGTAAGAGCCTTTCTCCCCTGTTCTGTGGGTTAGGGAAGAATGTAGGAAGGTGGATAGCCTGATTTAAAGAGACTCTGGATACCACCTTAGGCATAAATGTTGGATTTATTCTCATGGACACTCTATCTTGATGGAAGATTAGGAAGGGTTGCACTGCCATTAATGCCTGAAGTTCAGAGACCCTTCTTGCTGAAGCTATTGTCAGCAGGAAAGCAGTCTTCCAGGATAAGTATTGTAATTCTGCTGTTGCTGCTGGTTTGAAAGGAGGAAGAGTCAGTTTTTCTAGCACAAAGTTCAAGTCCCATGCTGGCAATGGAGGTTTCCTGGGAGGTTTTACATTTTTAATTCCTGTCAGAAACTGTCTGAGCAGAGGATGCGAGAAGACAGGAGGATCCAAGCTGTATTCTGCTGAAATAGCTGATGCATGTGTCTTGATGGAAGAGTAGGACAGGCCTGTATGGAAGAGCTCCGGCAAGTACTCCAGGATGTTGGCTATGTTCACCCGTGTCACATCTTGCCCCTTTGCAGCACTCCAGATGAGATATCTTTTCCATTTTGCTGCATAATTCTTTCTTGTTGAAGGTCTACGAGCCTCCAGGATTATGTCTTTAACCCTTTGGGATAAATTTGGGTTAATTGCTGTTATGTAATGTTCCAGGCAGTTAGCTGCAGAGTTTTCAGGTTTGGATGCAGGATGTTGTAGTTGTTCTGTGTTAGCAGTAATGGGATCAGGGGCAGTGTCCATATTTGTTCCCGGGATATGCTCCTCAGCAGTGGATACCAATGTTGTCTTGGCCAGCCTGGGGCTATCAGAATGACCCTTGGACGTTCCTCTTTGATCTTCAGAAGCACCTTGTGCATCAAAGGAAGTGGTGGGAATGCGTATGCTGTCAGGCCTTTCCAACTGAAAGATAAGGAGTCCACCTTCCAAGCAAGTGGGTGGTAAGTCCTTGTGCAGAATTTCTTCAACTGGTGATTGAATGGGGATGCAAACAAGTCTATTTGTGGTAATCCCCATTCTCTTGTGATGGTTTTGAAGATGTCCGGATGCAGCATCCATTCGTGGGCATCTGTTGTAGTTCTGCTTAATATGTCTGCTACAATGTTTTCCTTCCCTGGTACATAAATTGCCTGTAACTGAATGTTGTAGCTCAGAGCCACATCCCATAGGTCCAGTGCCAGCCGGCATAGAGGGTATGAGTGTGTGCCTGCCTGTTTGTTGATGTACCACATAACTGTGGTGTTGTCTGTCCTTATCATCAACTGGCCTTCTTGGAGAAAAGGTCTGAATGCCTGGATTGCCAATTTTACTGCCATCATTTCTTTTAGATTTATGTGCAGATGCAGCTGGTCTTGAGTCCATAGGCCTTGAATGCACTTGTCCATCATGTGTGCCCCCCAACCGAGGTCTGAGGCATCTGTCGTGATGGTTTGCCTTGGTTGACTTTTGCAGAAGGGCAATCCTGTGTTTGATTGGCAGGCCTGAGCCCACCATAGGAACTCTTGCTTCAGGCATGGGATCATTGGAATTTTGGTTTCTAGGCTGTGCTTGTGCTGGGACCACAAATTCTTTAGGTACCACTGTAGCTTTCTTTTTGTTGTCCGCTTGTATCAGGCAGTCGTCCAGGTAGGGATAGATTTGAATCCCCTGAAGTCTGCAATGAGCGATTACTGATGCCAGGCATTTCGTGAACACTCTGGGCGCAGTAGATAAGCCAAAGGGCAATGCTGAGAATTGATCATGCTCTGATCCTGCAAGAAATCTGAGGTATCTTCTGCAAATTGGTCTTATGGGGACGTGCAGGTATGCCTCCTTGAGATCTAGAGTTACCAGCCAAGACTCCTTGCCCAGCATGGGAAGAAGCTGCTGTAGGGTCAGCATTTTGAATTTTGGAACAATGAGGAATGTGTAGGCCTCCATTTGTTTTCTTTTCTTGGTACCAGGAAGAGTCTGGAGTAAAATCCCTTCCCTTGCTCCATAGATGGTACCTTTTCCACAGCTCTCGTTCTTAATAATTGAGATATTTGTTTTAGAGCTTCTGCCCTTTGAGTAGGTGGTAGGTTTGGCATTCCTCTCTTTCCTGGTAGAGTATGGAAATGGAACCTGTAACCTTGGTCTATAGTTTGCAAAATCCATTTTTCTCTTGTAATGCAGTGCCAGTTTCTTGAAAATAAGGTTAGCTTTCCGCCTAAGGGTGCTTCTAGTTGTTCCCTGGTAGGCGGTGCCACCGCCAAGTCACTGTGATTGAGTTGTTGTAGTGGTGGTGGCTGTATCCGTGCCTCGTTGGTTGTTACCCTGCCACTGGCGACCCCTGTAGGCACCCCTGGATTGGTTTCTGCCTCTAGAGCGCCTGTTCCTGCCTCTTTGTGCCTTAGAGGAGTCCGGAAAGGACCAATTCTTGGAGGGCCAACTCCTGCTAAACCTTGGAGGTTGAACTTGTAAGAAATCTTTCACTGTTTGCACAGATTTTGCTTTCTCTTCCATCTTTTTTAGTACCTGCTGTGCAGGGGAACCAAATAAATTGACCTTGCCCATAGGTGCATCCAAAAGCTTAGATTTGACATGGTCTGGTAATGCCTGTTCTTTCAACCATGCATGCCTCCTGATAACTGTGCCAGTCATGGCTGATCTAAAGGAAGCCTCCAGTGCATCATAGCCGCATTTTAAAGAATGGTTACTAACCTGCTGTATGTTATGTACCATTTCTTGAACATACTTTTTATCTAAAGATTCTTCAGAGGACAGCTTTTTGGTCAACTGGTCAAGCATAAACTCTTGATATTGAATCATATGAAATTTGCAGTTCAAAGCTCTAGCTGACAAAGTAGCAGAGGTGTAAACTTTTTTACCCCATCTCTCTAAGGACCTGGATTTCCTTTCAGAGGGGAGGGGGTTTTTAGAAGAAGTAGCTGCTACAACTTTAGGACCCTGGGAGATAGTCTCTGGGTCTGCAAAAGGAGCCTTATATAGGTGGTGATGAGTGTCCGGGACCCTGTAGTACCTATCGGGCTTGGCAGGAGCCGGAGGTAAAGAATCAGGAGCAGTGCAAGCATCATTAAATGCATCATCAACAACAGAAAGAACTGGAGGTATAGCTAAAGGCCTGTGCTGTGGCAAATGTAGAAAGGTCCTAAGCCTTTTTCTAGAGTCTGAGAAATCTTGGCCCTGCCACTGAAATTGTTCCCTCATAGCATGCAAGGTTTCCCCAGAGGAAAATTCCTCAGGAGGAGAGGCTGAAGGGATGGACTCCTCAGCATCAGAGTCTTTGTAAGGAGAATAAGAAGCCTTAGGAGGGTCTGTATGTTCTGAGTCATCAGAGGAATCATCTGTGGATACTGGCTCAGGGGGCTCTGCTCTAGGCCTCTTTTCTGGAGGAGGAGAGAGGCCCTGTCTGGATGAGGCTGGGCTCCACGAATTAAAGAGATGAGATCCTCAGCCAAAGAAAGCATATGGGAGCTGGAGCTGGGCCTGTGAGAGGGGGGCTTGGCAGGCACAGGTTTTGATGCTTTGGCTGCTTTAGCCCTGGCAAAGGCCTTAATAGACATAGCTGGAGGAGGCCTAGCAGCTCCACGTGCAGGGGTAGAGATATCCAGGGGAATGGTGTCTGATAAATCCTGTGAAACCGCAACAGAAGGCTGGGTTTCAGAAGCCGTTTCTACCAGGTTAGAAGAGGCCTCGGTAGAAGGCAGGTTATCGGCTGAAGAAAGAACCGCTTGCTCGGTTTCGGCCGAAACCGAGACACTCGTGGTTTGCTTAACCGCGGTTTCGGCCGAAACCGCAGACCGCGAGTGTCGGTCCTTTTCTTTGCGTTTTTTGGTTATTTGCGTAGTCGGAGGATCCGACGGCATAATGTAGGCAAAATCGGAGCCGAAAATCTGTTCAGCAAAGTCCGAGCGACGTCTAAGCGTCCGTCGGTTAAAAGAAGCACAGGCTAGACAAGCTGCTACGTCGTGGTCTGGGCCTAAACAATGTATGCAATAGGAGTGGAAATCTTTATGAGGTATTTGTTTCCCACAAGATAAACAGTTATTAACTTTCTCTGACATCGGCTGAGGCAAGAAAGAGTCCCCAACGGGGTACTTAGCTTTATAGAAGTCTTCGAAGTAGTATTCGGTAGTAATCTCTGGATCTGACCGACCGGCACTTGCGAACAGCTTCTGCTTCGGGCGCCACGCGGCAAGAAAGACTGAGGAAAATGGCGTTGGCGGATGCCTTTATACCCGAATAACTGCCGCAATGACGTCGGGTGAAGTGCGACACCAGCCGAAGCCAGACCCAGACTTTGGAATCCGGCCGACCGAAGGGCTGCCTGACGACAGGACAACCCATTTGTAAAGACTGCAGATGCATCCTTGAAGGACATCACCGTTTGTGTACCTCAGTTATCTCAGATGATTCCCACTTAAAATGTTTCTTCATTTTAGCTATAGTTTCCCCAAAGGTTACATCATCTGCTGGGGAATCTGCATCACCAGATTCTTCCTCTGGGAACCATATACAAGGCGGAAGTGAGCAGAGAGGTGAAAGAGAGAGATTCTTCAGAAGAATCAGAGTATTCTTCCTCTTCCATCTGAGAGGGTTCAGAGGCCTCGAGGCCTAGGGCTCAAAATTGGAGGAGAGATGGTGGAAGCCCCAGATGCAGAAGGATGCAGGGCCATAAAGGCATTAAATAGGCTTTGAGAGAAAGTCTGCTAATCCGGAAGACTTTCTGTAACGGGATACATGCTTCCTCTTCTCCTTCTTTTTGAGTGATGGCCTAGCGGGCGTCTGAACAGAGGAAGGCCTAGGGTCGGATGACTGTAAAGGGACAAGGGATCTGACTGGCCTGCCGAAAGCCCTGGTTCCAACCTGGCAGAGACTGATGTCCATAAAGCCTCCATGGATGTACCTTCCACACAGGATTCTGCGGCTTCCGAAGAGGTACCCACTATATTCGGGGTGCCAGAGCGTTCAACCAGGCCAACGTTGGCCATACGCTGAGCTTCAGATGGTGGAGGTGCAGTGATAGTAGCAGGCCTTGTGGTCTTGGGGCCTTCTTTGGTGGTTCAGCAGGCACATTGGAAGAACCCTCCATACCTAGTGCTAATTGATTAAGACGTTGGTTCTCTAAGTATAATTTGAATGTGTGGAGTCGGCTACATAGAGTTTTGGGAACAAAGGCCTGGCAGATAGGGCATGCCTTGTAGTCATGTGATTTACCTAAACAAAACAAGCAAAGATCGTGGGCGTATTTGTGTGGTATTCGATGGCCACACTTACACTTGTCCTTTCTGTATGACAAAAACAAGGATTAGGAAACAATGACTGAAAAGAAGGTTCCCCAATAGGGAACTTATCTGAGGTCTTGAGAATCAGACGGCCAGGAAGGCAGGAACACCTGATGCTCGACTGGTGGCTGAGAAATTCTGAGGTCTGGTGCATGCAGATGTAATTTTTATGGCCCACGCTCTACTGGCCATGTCAGACATCCCATACACCATACAGTGACTGAAATCTTTTGTATACTGGTCGGATATTCGGGTAGCAAGAGAAGAATACCCATATATATAGAATATTGCAACATGTGAATAGAAGGACATTCCCAAACTGCACAAAAGAAGCATACTGAAGTGGATATTTTGAAGCAGGTGCTGTTGATAGTGGACTTGAATTATGAGTTTGCCCAAATAAAGGAATATTTGAATTCACTGAAGTTGGCAGAAGGCTACCACAGGGGCCAGACATTTGGTAAAGACCCTTGGAACTGTACAAAGACCAAAAGGCAAAGCAGAGAACTAATATTTAGGAGGAGGAAACAGAAGAATATAAAAACTTCCTGAAAATAGGGTGAACAGGAATATGGAGGCAAGTGTCCTTCAAATCAAAACATACCCGAAAAGCGTCAGGAGAGGGAAAGTGTCTAAAAAGACAACATCCAAAAGGAAAGGACACTGAGAAAGGTATTTAGAAAGGGTAGGTCTAGGATAAGCCCCCCCATGAGACCCCCATCCTCAGAACCAGAAACATTTTGGAATAAAAACCTGTTCCTGGTTCCCTGATCCACCAGATCCCACAGAACCAAAGGAAAATGAAAAAACTGGCAAGGAAGAGGCTGAGGAAGACTGAAAAATGTAGGAAGAGAATTCCAAACCATTGGATGATGTAGAGAACCCAGGTGTCTGTGGTTATCTGTTGCCAAGCAGGAAAGGAAAGGGTTTGCCTGACGGACAGATGAATATGGCTGAGGGGAAGGGAAGGCTGGATGTCAGAGGCAGATTTGTCAAGAAAAAGTTTTTTTTGTCTTCTAGAACCTGAGTGAGTTTGTTTGCGAAAAACTGTTTGGGAGCACTCTTGATACAAAGGCATGTTGTCTTTACTGCCTACCAGCAAGAGATGTAGATGTTCTTCTGGAACTTGGGTACAGAGGAAAAATAAGATTTGCATCAAGTCTTGCACAACCTTATCCTTAAGGGTTTTAAACAATTCTGCAGCAACAGTGCCAAATAGATTCTGGTTGTATAAAAGGGTCAAAGTTTGGCCTTAATGTCCTCAGGTAAGGCTTAAAGACACAACTGCAAGTATCTCCTCATGACAAAAGCAGATGCAGCTGCTCTAGTAGCATCAGCAGCATCACAGTTGCATTTAATGGAATGGCAAATCACTCGATAGGCAGAACTTGGAAGAGAAAAGGTAGAAGTCTTACTGTCTGAATCAGGCATATAAGGCAACCCCGCCCCCATGCTGGGACAGAAGAGTCAGGACATACCCTAGCCATATGGGTCTGATAATGACCATAAAGACCAAAGTAGCAGAAGTATACACTCCTCCCATACCTCTCCAAAGTACAGCTGTCCCCATCAAAAGGTAAAAGATGGAAGAGTATAACAATTTGTATGGCTTATCTGCAGACATGGAAACAGAAGCAGGATTAGATGA